>NW_010236390.1:12944-13542 GCF_000690775.1 Eurypyga helias
GGGTCCAATGTTAGCCAACTGATAATGAACTAACTTCCCCTGTCACTCTCTCGCATGGGCTCTGGTGTGATCTCTCTTGCAGGCGTGCTGGCTCTGACTCTACTGAAATCACTCTCTGGCTTTATTGAAATCACTCTCGGGCTCTGGCTCAGACTCTTGCTACTCAAGACCTAACTGTGGATTGGTTGGCATGTGATGAGCAAGTGTATCATTTCACAGAACCACAGAATGGTTTGGGTTGGAAGGGACCTTAAAGTTCATCTAGTTCCAACCCACCTGCCATGGGCAGGGACACCTTCAGTAAGGGACACCTTCACCTTTCAGCACTTTCAAAGCATTTTCAGCATGAAAGACTGAACTTTTATATTTGTTGATTTTAGAGAAAATGTTCACCAGCAGAGCTCCTGTGCAAAGTTTAACAACTGATCTTTTATAAGGTTAACAATCAATACAGGGACATTTCTTCCTGATGTAAGACATAATTTTACATAGAGCTACTCTGAATGTACTGATGGATGACTGAAGGAACCATAAATCACTAACTTTTTAATCACTCACACTTATTAAATTCTGTAATCTTGAAAAGTATAGCAGGAAT
>NW_010236390.1:13568-16610 GCF_000690775.1 Eurypyga helias
CGATTTGTATGCAGATAAACAGTTGCCACTGACAGCTGTCTGCCGCTATCCTGCAGCGGAATATTTCACCTCAGCAGAAAAACCTATCCATTTTAGGTGCATGTGTTGCTTTTTAAAGACAACCATAAAGCCTGCAAGGCACATACCTTTTCGTAGTAAACTATTCCATATTCTTTATCATCACACTTTACGCAACGGAATTCAATCATCAGGTACATAAAGTTAGAACTTCGTTTTTCCCTCTGAAAAGAGAACGACCACAGACGTGTATCATTTATTAAAGTGCATCAAACTTCAGCATTCTCAGTGCAGCAATTACCCTACTTCCTTTGTGCTCTAACTTGAATAATTAGATTACCAGTTGTTGTAGCAATTATTCAGGTAATCCTTTCATAGCACTACTTGAGACCACACCACCTTCTTTCTGACAGTCTTACTTCCTTACAGTCCCACTTCATGATAAACATCCACATGTAACAGACTAAAGTCACACTGTGTTCATCAGTGGCTTGCAACTGTGGACAGAAGGTCTGTAAAAAGCAATGAAGAAAAACCAGCTGATAGTCTTGGCTTTTGTGTGTTTTGGTTTGGTTTTAAATCCTTAACACACAGTGATGCATGTCAGAGTCAAAAAAACAAAACAAACAAACAAAAACCCAAACAAAAAAAAAAACACACAGGACAAAAAAAAATTTGCTGTTTCAGATAAAACTACAAAAGAGACAAATTAAACGCAGACGACAAGATTACATTTGCAGCTCATTCACTTTCAGAGGAATATTTGCTCATGTATGCATTTTTGAACTGATTTACCCAGAAAGAGTGCTTAGAATTTTAAAATATACATGGTAAACAAGAAGGAAGTTATACATAACCCCTACCAGGAACATACATTTAATCAAAAAAGCATCCCCTTCAGTAACAAGCGACTCAAGTTTGTTTCATGCATTAATGATGGATTGATTTTCCAGCAAAGGCAAAGTGCTCCTGCATTTAGGGCACAGCTCCAGAAATCAGGAATTTTTAGTTTTCAGTACTTTTACAGAAAAGGAAGAAAAAAAAAGTGTAGATTGAGTTCTCAAAAAGAGATTCATAAGGGTATACCAACACTAAAATTTAAGTTAAAATAAGATTCCCCCATGTCTAACTGTAAGTAAGAAAAATCTCAGGACACAAAGCAGAAAACAAAGCAGTCCTGCTGTGAAAGATGAGTACAATCAGTTAACAGTTTTAGAGTGATTTTGCTCAGTGAGGGTTAACATCTCATTCAGGTACTTAACTACCAGATTTTTATTTTTTGTAATATTCTTTCAAACTTAGAAGTGTTTTTCCTCAGCACACAAAATCAAAACTGGTAAAGCTGAACAGGTGTACAACCAAGGTACAGCCTTTATGTCCAGAAAGTTTCCCATACCAGTGTACATCCCAGAATTAAGTCAGTCATACCTTGCAGCATTTATTCCAAGCTATTCCAAGTTATTAATGAATTACCTCTTCCACGAATGATTAAGTTCACTTGAAGCTGACAACCAATAAGATAGCCGTCTGTTCTCATTATTGCTAAAGTACAATTAAATTTGGAAACTTAATGACTTTTCTTTTTATCATATACACTGGTGGTTGAAGAAAAATAGGACGAGTGCTTTGAGCCAGTCTCATAAGCAAGCAAACGTTCCATATTAGCAAGATCCTCAAAAACATTACAAATGTCATGCATGATGGGCTACCTCATTGATCATTTCAATTTCTCTGAAGGTCAGTCTGTCCAGCCAGTCCACTTTCACCATATGACCTTGACGATGAGACTTGGTGAGCTGCATGAAAAGACACAATGATAATATTTAAGTTTCTCGGAGCAAGGAAAACAGTATCAAAATCGTGATTTTACAGAGACCCATGAAATCAGTGTAAAAACAATAAAGGAACTGGGAAATATGCTTGTAATTCCACACACATAGTGGATCCTTATAAAGAGCTAAGCCATCCTTTAAAAATTCAAATATTTAAAACATGAACATGGTAAAAACCAAAACCATGTTCCAAGCACATCATCACTGAATTAAAAAAAAAAAAATTAAAAATATCCAAATTGAATAATTCTGTCCTTGTTAGCCTTACCAAAAAAAGTTCTTAGAATTGGGTTTACATGTCAAGTACTCACAGCAAGTCTGAAAGCTTGTTCTCCCTTTCTTTTTAGTCATCTGAAAGGTAGCTCAAGTCTTACTCTTACATCTATATATTGCTGTAGTAACAGCATGAAGTGACAGCTTATGGCAGATTCAGCAGAAGAGCAGACAGACGTGATCAGGAACCATCTTTCTGGCTCCTAAGAAATCACAGGTGTCCCTCAAAAAAACCCCAGTAATTCTTGCAGTATATATGACAAAAGAAGGGATGCAAAGGGACTACAAGACATCAAGTTCCTCCATGTTTCAAAGAAATTATTATCTGTTTAGAAAATGGTGTATTGGTTTTGTGGCAAGGTTTCTTGGTGATTGGTTGGAAGTTTTTTTTGGGGGGAGGTGGTGGTGAGGGGTGTGCTACAGGGGTGGCTTCTGTGAAAAGCTGCTAAAATCCTCCCTATATCTGACAGAGCTAATGCCAGCCGGCTGCAAGACGGACCCATAGCTGGCCAAGGATGAGCCAATCGGAGTCATAATATCTCTGTGATAACATGTTTAAGAAGGAGGGAAAAAAAAAAAAAAAACAAAACAGAAGAGGAGATTTCACAGACAGCAAGCAAGAAGTGAGAAACAGCTCTGCAGACCCCCAGGTCAGTAGAGAAGGAGGAGGAGGAGGTGCTCCAGGCCCCGGAACAGAGATTCCCCAGCAGCCCATGCTGTGAGGGCAGGCTGTGCCCTGCAGCCATGGAGGGTCATGGCGGGGCAGAGCTTCTCCTGCAGCCACCGGAGCAGGATGCCCGAAGCAGGCTGTGAGCCCATGGGCAGCCCATCCTGGAGCAGGGTCGTGGCAGGGGCTGTGGCCCATGGAGAGAGGAGCCCAGGATTGAGCAGGGTTGCTGGCAGGGTGGGGGGCCCTGGC
>NW_010236390.1:16992-19512 GCF_000690775.1 Eurypyga helias
GCCAAGTGGCTTGTGAAGAGACCCTCAAAATTATCCCTATTAAAGGAAGGTTCACTTTATCAGCTTTGTTCTTTGATCAACCTGCCCACCCACGAGCATTTAAATCTGAAAAGGCCATACAACCCCACCAACTGCCCCTTCTTGCCCAGCTGACAGCAAGGGGACAGGCAATATACAGACACCTATGAGAGCACATGAATAGGAGACAATGCATGTGGGAGAACACAACAACAGCCTACTTCCATATGGAGCTGGAGATGATGCTACTACAAAAAAAGGCACACAAGACCTAAGACTTGCTCTATGCTGAGAGCTGTCTGGGTTGCAGTTTGTCAGATATCTGCACTGACCTTTCAGTAGCTCATCACTATAGATTTTAAAAAAAAAAAAAAACCAACCAACATGAAGAAAAAAAGGTTTGAATTTGCACCAGCAGTAGTACTTCATTATTCTCACTCAAATCCTCAGCAAACCGATGTCTCAGAAGTACAGGCACAGGTATTATTACACAACAAGTATGACCTGGGCTAACACAAGCCTCATCATGATTATTCTGAAAAGAGCATTACCTTCATGTCCAGGTACAGATCCTGACAGATCTGGAGCGTAGGTACATGACAAACTCACAAGAAATCAAGCTTCAGAAATTATGCAGAATCAAGTAGCTTTTTACACATCTTAGAAGTAACGCTGACATAACAGGTAAATAACTGTGTAGTCTCCAAAAGATCGTAAACAGCCATTAAAACCATTAATGAAATGAAATTTCAGTGTCCTGCAGTCTCCTTGCATGTGTTCTTCCACCAGTGGAACTGATCCAAAAACCAGCTGGTAAGCATTTAACCTTGTCTTTTAACACCTCAATCAACTGTCCCTTCATAACCAACAACAGAGCATCTTGCCTGTTCACTTTCCACAAACTGACTTCGTGCTGTGTAAGACACTGGAGTTTTTTTTCCTCTTATTCACCTCTACAGAGTTTCATTTGCTGTTATGGTCTAACAGCACTTTGGATACTAGTTCTTACCTCTAACTAGGAAACAAAACTCCAAGTAATTTAGTCTTCTTGGAAACAATTGATGTCAGAAATAGCTGGAAACCACCAGAGCCCACATTACGGCCCCTACATCCTCTCAAGATCTGTATTAAATTTTAAGCCAGTTATATATGAAAGCAAGCATGACATTTAGCTCTGAATGCCAACACCTGTTCATTTCACAAATCTTACCTAGTTCACCTTTTCCGATTCATGGATCCTACTAAGTCTATTACAGATGAGGTTTAAATTTTTACACTGAATACTAAACCTCAGCTACAGTTATTTGCTCTACTAAAGTAAAGGAATAGTCAAAAGCAGTCACATTTAAAAAAACCAGTCAAAAACTATTCAGCTAGGAGGAAAAGCCTGCCTTAATTTTTTTAGCTTACTTCCAGATTTGCTAAGAACTGGCCATTTCAATAAGCACTATATAGTAAATTAGCTGAGTGTGTGATGCCCTTTGTTCTGAACTCGTTCCATGAAACACACAAACATAATCCCATAAAAACCATGAGATTGTTTGCTTCACCTAACATCTCTTGAAGCTTTAGCCCAGTATAGCTTGATAAAACTAGTAAGATTTGATGTAAACTTTGGAAGACCACTGCAAATTTTAAGAACTAGCTAGCTCAGTTCAGTATACAGAACGAGCTTTTTTTCATTTGTTCTCTCTCCAGCAGACTCTGGGACAGGTAACCTTCAGGTGAGCTTCAATAAACTGCAGAAATTTAACAGTACCAAAGGAAAAGTAAGGGCCGGGGGTGGGGGCAGGGCATAATAATCCTTAGTAACATTTCCGGGTGCTGGATGTAACCAAAGGACAGGAACCCAGTCTTTGCGTTCTTATCAGCAGGATTGTAAATGGAGCACAACATAGTAATAATTTTTTGCTATGTTACATTTGGCAGCCAGGTCATCAAAGTCTCTCCCAGCCAAATTACGAAGACAGTCTGCCAGGACTGAACCCCAAAGTGTAACGAAAGGCTCGCCCTTTACCTCTTATGTGACTTTATAACATAATTCAAAGGTAGAGAACCAACAGCATGCAGACCAGTTATAACCCAACATGTGTTTCAGGCAGGCTGGAAATCATCACTTAACGCATTCACAAATGTCTCATTCTCAGCAATGAAGAAATTCCTTGCTCTTACATGTCCACCATTTTAGCAATTTCTAATTACTCCCTACCTGCACTGACACACAGATTCACTGACACACAGATTTAGGACAGCACTTATCAAAGCCTTGGCAAAAATATGTTTCTTAGGTACCTTGGTCACAAATTCTTAGTTCATTTTCTTGTCCACTGTACTAGAGAATACAGAAAAAAGTAATTCTGCATGTTTTAGAGGAAAATTATTAATTTAAAACCTGCAAACCCCCCTTACAGGGAAGAAAAATTCATAATACAGCAATTAGTTTGGCCTGCACACAGGGCCCAGAAGATCTGTAAGCATATATAGAATCATAAAATGGTTTGG
>NW_010236391.1:0-8585 GCF_000690775.1 Eurypyga helias
CCCCCAACCCTCCCTGCCCTCAGGTCAGCCAGGGCCGAAGGAGGAGGCAAGCGTGACCCCAGTCGCGGGAATGTGGGGAGAACACCGCTGTAGAGAGCTTTTCACGCAATGTGACAACAGGTTGTGCAGGTTACAGGTGACATTGCAGACACTCCGGGTGTTTGCAACTGTAGTTCCCTGTGGGATGAGAGGATTTCCCCTGCTTCGCAGTCTAGATTCATAACACTTGACAGATACAGTAGTATTCAAGTCTCATTCTAAGGATTTTTTGGTGATAAATTGGGATATGCAAGGGTTTGTGTATTCACAAGTTGCATGGTAACACGCAACCCACAGACCCACCACCTCTGAGGGGAGGAGAGTTGTCAAAGGCACCCACAGCCAGCCAGGACCCACCGGTGCTCCCAGCACAGCTCTGTGGGAATGGGCATCTGAGCACCATGGTCACACAACTCGTACAGATACCAGCAGGATTGCACAACACGAGTCCAGTTTTATAGGTGTCTAAACTGCTGTAATGATGCTGCTTTCAAAGCCTCGTAATGTCCACAGATGAACTTTGATCTTGAATGCAGCCCCATTACAATACTGTCTCCTTATAAAAAGGAATTTCCTCAATACAGATGACTTAGTTCTGCTTGGAAGCACTTTGCTGTTCATTCTGTCCTAAATCTACAATTTTTCCTGTAATCCTGGATGCTACCACACGAGCTACAGAGCTCAGCTGTCTTCAACAAAGGCAGAAGTAACAGCCTGTTAAATTTCCCTGTCTGAAGTCAGGGTTAGTAGTGACTATCCCAAGAGAATTAGTGATAGAAATATTCATTCATAAGGGGGAAATGTGTCAAGAAGCATTTCCCAGAAGGACATGTATGACACATGGGAGGGAAAGGAGAAAAAAAAAATTAAGATGTTTTCCCTACTGAATGATAAGAACTACTATTAAAATAAAAGGCGTCTTAACCCAACAGCTACTGCAGAGAGGGCAGAAAAAAAATCTTCCAAAAATCTTCCATGCGTATGACACACGTACTAGCAGACAAAAGAAATTTCAGGCATTTGTAACACAAGTAGCTTCTGCTAATAAAGTATTAATGGGAAAGTCTGGTTGGACTGCTATAGCTCTGAAAGCAATTTCAGAAAGCACAGAGCAACACAATCACTGAAGAGCAGGTGAACTAATCTACAATCCTCATTAATAAAGTAGTTTTTCCAGCATTAAGCAGAAGTAAAACAACTGCAGGCATACTCTTTTTGCCTAATGGAACAAAAATCTATCAGGCATTTAGGTGTACAAATACGTTTTCTCAAAGCGTGATTCATCAAGTTTTATTCACAATTTTTTCTTCTCCTGCAAGAAGATGTCACAACTCTGCTCCTTTCTACATTCTTCTCTTTCCTAGAGCACCTAGGGGTTAGAGCCATGGCTATATACCGGTTTTGTTAGTCACACCAGAAGTACAGGCTCGAGTTTGTTCTGCTGTGTAGCTTAAGCCAGTTGTGCCCATTCATCTGAAAGGCTGCGACTGAAGTTCAAACCCAGTTTTCTACCACCACTGTTCTGCATTTTCTTGCTTCAGATGGGAACCACTTCTAGACAGTCTATAGAGTTTGGCACAAGCATGAGCTAACACTTGCAACAGAGAAATTGTCTTCAAGATCAAATCCCAGCCATGACTCCTCCACATGCTTTCACAACATAGGTCCAAATGCATTAGGTAACCAGAAAGCCAACTCCCTGGAGTCTCAAACCGCTGCTACATCTTCAGTCAAATATTCCTGGACAGGCTTCCTAATTACTCTAAGTAAAAGCAAAAAGTCACTGAAATCTCAAATGTCATTACCCTTTTGCTAAAAAGAGGTTGGCTTTGCTGCCCAAACCCTTGTCTTCCTGCTGCCATTCTAAGTTCCTCCTGTCCCCCAACATTTTTGCCAGGGATTGGCCTGATGACAGGCACTGGAAGAAGCCAGCATTCCCTTTCCACAGTACAGAGTAGCCAAAGGGAGAAGTTTGAGCCAACAGGCAAGGAAGTGAAAATATTGTTTTTCTGGTGAATGAGGACCATAAACTCCAGAAGAGAGTCACAAAAAAACCCAAGTGATGTCCCAACATTCAGAAAAAACAAAATAGAGTTCCACTATGAAGAAGAAAACTCCAAGCAAATATATTTTGCAAAAATTTGATGTGACATGACTAGAAAAGAACAGGCAAGACAATCAAATATAAGATTAAACCTTGCATAAGGCTTTTCCGAAAGGTAATAATGCATAAAACCAGTAGACCCATAGAATGCCTGAGTATATACATCCATCTTGCCGTATCAAAATCTCTCAGGTAATTTTGAAATGTTCATGGAAACATGGAAAAGTTGAATGTTAAGCCTAAAGAGACTTCATTGACATTAAGTTGGTTTTGAGATACTGTTTAAGGCAGAAAGAGAGTTCTGCTTACAAAAAGGGTAGCTTGAATGGAATCCATCTGATGTTTTTAACTACTGACTTTAAACCCTTGTTCACAAGAACAAGCTTGTTTTTCTTCTGTAGGCTGAAGTTGGGTTTACTTTTTTTTTTTACCAGCCTGCCAAGTGATGGAGCAGCAGCAGTTCGGTGAAGCAGAAGTGCCATCTTGTGGCTCCCTTCGTATTTGCTGGTTCAGACGCTGCCTTTTCGGGTCATATTAGAGGTACTAATATAAAAATCTCATTTTAAAAGAGTTTCTCTTACAAACAATTAAAAAAAAAAATCCCTACTTGGTTCACAGGTTTATGGACTGACACTATGAAGGGTGATATTCTCAAGTCCTTGCTTGGGAACGTGGTTCACTGTAGTTGGCAGGACTATTTATTCCACTGTAGGAAGAGGACATTCAAACTGTCATTTTAAAGGTCTGAAAGGGACCTACAGTCCTGCCCCTTATCGTCCAATACTGAGATATTTAATCAAGGCAGTTACAGAGACCAAGACTTGTAGGCATGTCTGGAATGTCAACTCTTCCTTACATAGCCTAAAAACACCACACATTTAAATAACAGAAACCCCACCTGGGGAAACAAGAAATTAAATACCATTAAAAGCATCTGCTAAATGTAGTTTCAAGGTCTAAAATTCCTTTTATGAGCAGTCTCTGCTTTTTATACTGAAGAATTAATTGGATATATGTGTTTTACAGAACCAATTCATGATTCAGCAAGAAAATTAATGAAATGAACAGTCAAAACTGCTGCCAAGAGTGGTCATTTCAGACCCAGCAACCTTGGAAAATGACCTTTTAAATATTGAATTTGGAAAAGTACCCTACAAACCAACAAAAATGAGTGCTATCTACACACAAAGTCTGCTAATAACAATAGCTTTGAAAGAATAGACATGAAATGGATTGTAAAAGCTTGCTAGAGCTGCTGTTTACGTACCAAGCATTGAACACACCTAATACACTCTTAATGTGCACCTCCAATTTTGTTCAATGTGTGTTTCTACCTGCTATACAATTAAGTACTCTGATCCACTGAGGCCAGTAGGACTGTAGTCTGTATAGCATTATGAGAGAGAGATGATTATAAAATGAACCCTGGAAGGCTAGACTGGCTTCCCCATGTTCTTCTCAAAGGGTAACTAAAGAAGGGATGCAACATATTTCAATAATAACATTAATTATTCATTTTACCATAAACACAAACACCTCCCAAAAAAAAAGCACCTAAGCACATGTTTCACACATTTAGAAGAATGTCTAATCTAATTAATATTAAACCATCTGTTTAAGTAGCAAATAGTGATGAAAAAGAAGTTGTGTTGTGTGGTTCTGCAGTAAGCCTGGGGTTTCTTTTTGTTCCTGATACCTCATAAATTAGAATGACTAGCAAAAGCAGGTGATTCTTCTTTTCTCCAAGATTAAACTGAAGCAGATTTTTTTGTGTAAAGGAGATGACTACCTCCTTAATAGAAATATCACATTTTAACTTTGAAACCTGTCATATCAACATGAAATGGAAATCCACCATTCTTATCCAATTTGATTCTTACAAAAATCCAATGCATTCTTATCAATGCATTCCTATTTTGTTCCTACTCAGGAAAACATCATCCTAAACTTCAAGATGTAATTCCCTAAAGTCTGTGCATAGTTTATTTATAATGTTTTTGTTGAAGTGTTCAAAGCTTGTAGTTTTTATTCACCACAGGACCCACTTGAAGTTTTTGGCTTCTGATAGCTGCCCAGGATAAACAGCAGTTATAAGGAAATTCCTCTAGTTTAGAGCTTTCACTGAAAAGAAGTTATTCCTGTTAAATTAATTGCAAATCAATATATGAAAACAAAGAATAGTGCCCTCCTCATCCCACAATTGGGTCCCCTCCATTCTCCTTTCAAATTAGAAGAATATGAAAGAGAAATGCTTCACTGAAGAATCACTCCCACGCTGGCCCCAGACACGGTCTTTCAAAACATTATTCCCTAATAAACGATCTCCATAACTTCACCATTAATAAGAAGCATTGCCAATTTAGAATTACTGAAAAACATGGGAAGTACCTCAATTGCCTTGAGGTTCCTGCAGCTGTTATGGACATTTTCATGCATTACTAGAAGCAAGTTGTTTTGTCACTGACTTGCCAAGATCAGTATTTGGGGTTCCTAACATGTAATTCTAATTTATGAAACCAGTTAAGGGTGTAAATTTCAAAATGTTCATAGACCAACTCATTAAAGAGATGTAATTGAGTGAATATAATGAACATCTCTAATAAGCAGGTCTCCACAACACTCAGTTATTTCACAGAAGAAACACTTCCTATGATAAAACTTAGAACCACAGATTATGGAAGAGAAAACCTGCCTCCTAATTATTTAAAGAATAATCACTTAAGTGGTGCATTTTAGAAGGTGTTTGTGAATTGAAACAGAAAATGAGAGCTCAGAACCTGAGCTCTAATCCTCCTTTAATCTTGCTTATAGAATATAACCTTTTTAAACTATCCAATTTTTCACCAAACCCTGGCAGTTTCAGATCCGTTTATGCCTTTTTACCATGAGATATATGCATTGCTGTTCTCCAGACACACATCCCTCCCCCCTCTCCAAGTTTCTCCACCTCATGTTCAACATAGCATTCAGCTTCTAATCTGGGATGGCTAACACAATAAAACTAGAACAGGAACAGAAAATAGAGCATTACAAGTGGTCATTTGGCAACCTGCAGGGCTGCATTTACAGCAAATACTCAGAGCACAGGTAGGGTGGCAAACATAACATTAAGACTAAATAAAAAACAATTTCTATTCACCCCCATTGAGGTTTGAAGCAGGGATAGGTAATTTGTTCCAAATGGAGGACAAACACTACAGACTTTAGTGCTCCAGGCTTTTCTGGGTCTTGATCATTTAACTCATCATGGGGTTTCTTCGCATAACCCAACCTCCAGTTGTTTTTGAACAAGAGAGGTAACTGTTGAAGGAGATTGTGGAGAGAAGAGGAAGGAGACACACCTAATTACTTAATTGGTTGATTTCATGAGGGGCTGCATTATACTTGGTACTTAGCAAGAAGAGACACTTAAACAAAATAGCAATATTTAAAAACTAACACAAACAGGAGTTTTCATTCTTTATTAACTCAAAATATCTTATTTAAAAGCAGCAGGCCTAGCAAAATAAGAGACAAGTTTAAAAAAAACCCCAGTGGCTTAGACACTTTCCATTTGGAGTGATAAAAGACAAAGACCCACATATCTTGCAACGTATGATTTACTTCAAAGGACAGTAACTTATAGTCTATGATTTTAATGATTGTCCTACAACTGATCATTTTGTGAAGTACCAAATAAAGTGCAGTTCAACTCAATATTATCCTCTTACCCCTCCCAGAGAACAGTATTTCATTTAAGCCATTCAGACAGAGGTAGTTTTGAGGGGTTAGTGGTTGTTTATTTGAGCTCCAAGACCTCAGCCTTATTTAGACTAGTTCACATTTTTAAAACTTCTCAGAAACTTTAAAATCTCACATACATTTTAAAGGCTCAGCTTAAATTAACTAAACCTGCTACATGCCCCAGTTCTAACTATGCATATACCAGTACTTTTAAATCAAGATAACAAACTTGCCCCAGAAAGAGAGAATCTTGTTCTTTCACCACTCAGAATTATTATATTGCCAGCCACCACTCATATTAGGAGGAAAAGATAGATGGCCTTTACTCAAAGATGCTCTGATTTACCCTCACAGAGTTAATTGGAGCACTGACATCTTAAAGAGCTCTCTGTCTCTCAGGGCTCATTTTCTCTTTACTCGTACTGTACCAACTTGAAAGATAGAAACATTTAACTGACTGGTCCCCAGACATACATTGTTTTTACTAATATTTTCACACTGTGGTATAGCAATCCTGCCCAAAACCTCACAGCAAGCAGCATCTTGAACATGTAATATGTACTGTGCCAACAAAGGAAATTGTCTGTTTTGCTCTTACCTCCTAGAAGTATCAGTTGATACCAGGAAACAATGCCAGATATGCTCATCAGTCACAAGTAATTACAGATCCCTATCGTCATTGTTTTTCCACACAATCGTCTTATCTCTGACAAGACACAAAAAAATAGCCTACACATTGTGGGAAGGATTCAGCCCAACAAGTTTTGTCAGAAGAGTAAGAAAATAAGTGTTGTCCAAATGTTTTTATTGTTGCTTATAAATAAGAAGAAATCTATTTTCCTTAAATCAACTGTAAGCCTAACTAGCTTCTAAACACTTCTTTACAAGTGTTTTTTAAAGTTTCCAAGAAGATATCTAACACTGCTTTTTCAATGTAGGTTGTGATTATTTTCCATAACTATTTAAATAATTACAACCACATTGCAATCAAAGTTCTAATGAGGGGAGGCTTTGCCCAGTGATCCATCAGGAGAGTCAGCAGAGCCTATGCTCAGTGCAGTGCTTCCTTATAGAGGAATCTAATTAAATTAATTAAGTGACCATATGGAACATCAGTGGTGAAAAGACACTGTAATTTGGAAGCAAAATTATCACAAGAGATTCTAAAACAAAGGAGGAGGAAGTTATGAGAAGCTACCTGCTGAATATTCAGAATACTGAAGAGGAGCTATGTTTAGAAGGGGGGGTTATTAAGAGATAGTCGATAAAACAAAACAGTAACAAGTTATCATAATACTGAGACTTTGCAGGAAAAAGAAGTCCCCAAAACAGTGGAATTTAATTGCTTTCTATTTAATACCAACTGCAATGGCCACATGCTGTTCTGTGTTTGTGTTTATTGTGTATTTTTATGTGTGCCACCAGTATATTAGCTCTTCTGGGCAGGGCCCGGCTGTTTGTTTGGCACAAACTCCTCTGTTGTGCAATATTGGGTATGCTTAAATAGGGGCTATACATGCTATGTTAATCCTCTCCCTGAAGCAGGCTAATTAAATCAAAACTTGATAAAATGGTATTACAGTTTTCACATAAATCAACAGAACCAAGGACATTTCCATTTTAACTCACCAGGGGGCTGGTGGGGGAACAAAAAAAAAAGAAATACTTTTAAGAAGCATAATTATAGGAAAACTGCACACTAGGAGTAGTGACAGAGTTGGATTCAGGCCTTTCTGTACCTGTTGGGAAGCTGCAACTCAAGGCCTTAGTTGCATCCTATTGCTGCGACAGGACCTGTCAATACTGCGCTGAACACGGGCAGAGAATTCTGGCTTATGGCTTGCACTGCAAGTCCTTGGTATAGTTTTCTTTCACTACAGAGCCAGGTGACGATTAACGAGTCAACACCTATTTCCATTGCAGAACCTCATAGCTTTTACAGGTTCGCAGAGAAGTGCTATCCACAGCAGGGATGGCCCATCACACTGCACTAGGATTGTTTCCTTGCACCTGCTTGAGTTACGCTTGCAAGAGTTTGCACATTCCTTATTCTGTTGCTGTCAGGATGCCTGTAGCTGCCATAATTCAGACCTAAGTATCTAAAAATCCTGGAGAATACCCTCTTCGCTGTTTCCATGGTATTTTCTGCCCCACCACATACATTATACCTACAGCAGTGCAGGTTCTGTTACATAAAAGTCCTGCATGTAAGAGCATTCATGAAGCCTCCATTTAAATCCATACCTAGTCTTGTGATTAAACCCAACCTTCTCTTAGCTTAAAAACAAAGAAAAAAAACACCCCAATGTTTCAGTATATTTTATTTCCATTGCATTGCTGTAAAAGACTACATAAGGTGCAGAAACTTAAGATAGCAGTGAACTGCCTATCTGATTTCAAAGGTATCTCACGGTGAGTGGCATGGACCAGGGGATGTCTATTAATACCGTCATTTACATGAGCTGGTGTGAAATCCATGCAGTAAA
The DNA here is from genome assembly GCF_000690775.1 of Eurypyga helias. NCBI lineage: Eukaryota > Metazoa > Chordata > Aves > Eurypygiformes > Eurypygidae > Eurypyga > Eurypyga helias. The sequence continues at coordinate 8,353 of NW_010236391.1, forward strand.
GTTTGTTTTGTAATTCAATAGCTGTAATTCTTCATTGTTTACCACATACATATACCCAAGCAAAGTGTATTAAAGGCGGTCAGAGAGTACAAACTGAAATATAATTGCAAACCTTACAGACCATCAGAATTCCGTCAAAATCTTATCTGCTCCTATCAGTGCATATAACACTGATATAGCCATTTGTTGCATATAGCAGAAGTGAAGCCCTGCCAATAAAAAACCCACCCCAG
>NW_010236391.1:8616-75524 GCF_000690775.1 Eurypyga helias
GGGGGGAAGGCTTGTTTGTCTGGGGCTTCGGTTTTCTTTAAAGCACAGCTTGTACCAGATCTACTTGTCCTAAGGTAGGCCACTGTTAAGAATATGTTATTAAACCTTTTAATTTTGAACACATTTCTGTGATTGCATTTTAAATGAAAACACATGACTCTGAATCCCACTTGATCTCTTTGCACTAGTTCTGGCGATACATGGGCTTTAATTCTAATCCAGATAAACAAATTCGTAGCTGAGACTGGTAAAGAGAGATACATGGAAATTTTATAGGAAAACCTTGCTTTTTTGTTAAATGCTGGGAAAAGACAGAAGTACTGAGCAGTAACTAGAGACATTGGCCTGAATAAAATGTGAGAAAGATCTGAAGTACAGGGAAGCAGAAGGCATCCAGAAAAGAACATCTGAGAGGTAGCACTGCTTCAGTACCTCATGTCAGATGGCAGAAGGGGTGGGCTAGTATTTTCATTGATTCTCATTTCAGTTGGTATTGTCTTGGGATATTAATAGTTTTACTCCCTGTGGCTAAACCTTTTAAAACTAAGGGTGATTAAATTAGCTTTTAAGCAAAAGCCAGTGTGCAGACTGCCAAGGTAGGAACCTAAGTAGAATAAAAGATCTTTCAAGCTAACAAAGGCCTGAAGACACCATCATATAATAAAGAGCTTTTCACTGTCCTGGTTCACTTTCGTACAGAGCACCAGTGCATAGAGCCAGACAACTATTTGGCCAGGTTTTTTTGAATGTGATGGTGTAGCTGGATACTTCCAAGTATAAAAATGCTGTCAACGCAGCATACAATTTAAGGTTCATAAGTGAAACAAAATGGAGGGCTCATCAACAAGAATGTCATTTCTCAGAATAAAGACTGGTTTGTTGTGTGTGGGTTTTGTTTTTTTTTAAAACTCTATTTATGGCTCCAAGGGGAGGAAAAAAAAAAAATAGTCACTTACAGAACTAATAGGGGAAAGCAACAAGGACAACAAATGTCAGGTTAAAGCAGATATATTTTCTGGTGGGTCATTTAAATTGTGCCTGAAGGATAATCCCATCAAGATGGGTATTTCAACTTCATTTAGCAGCATCCCTAGCTGGGATAAGGAGATCTCATCACTTTATTAGAACAGTAGTGTAATTAGAGGAGCATTTGGGAAGAGGAAGCTACATTTTTTAATCTTTTAAATTTTTTAAAGGTTGAGCAGGATACCTTTAGCAACCAGTTTTAAGCTGTGGATATCTAGGATTTTAGCAGTTAGTCTGACTTTGTGTTATGCCAAAAGGCTGGCTGTGCAACAGGCAAGAATTCACTGTTGTTGCCCATAAAAATAAAAAAGATAAAAGATATCCTATACTTACATTTTTTACCTCTTATGTTTTAAGAATGGCAGATTACAGCCCATTTTCTTTTCCACCTTAAATGTTTTACAGCAATACCTCCAAACATCTTTATTCCTTTTCAAATAGTACCTAGAATTCAGATGATACAATACAGCCTGACCTTGCTTGCCTTTCATGCAGATGTCCTACAACTCGGTAACCAGCAAGGTTTGGGACATGGGTAACAGAGTACTTCGTTGCAGCTTAGTTGCTTGTGAGGATTATCCTCTTCCAGACCGTTAATGACAAGTATTACAAAAAGATACACTAATAGACTCAAACTCAGTTTTTATACTGTCCTTTAGCATCTTTCCCCATCTGTGGCAGAACAAAGAGTGTCACAGGCTTCCTCTGTAGTGCTACATCTTGGGTTTGGTTTTTTTTTTTCCTATACTGTGAGGAAAAACTACTGCTAAAAACCTCAGCACTATTCTTGAACACTACACTACTGCTAAAGACCCTCCCTGTAATTAAAAGTTATTGAGTAATCAGAGTACCCTTGAATCAGGATTTGGAATGTCAAAAATCTGTGGGTATTTTAAACTGCAAGCTTCACGCCAATGTTCACACTGAAGGGTCCATAATATCTTGGAGCCCCACCCAGGTAAGGAACAATGTTCTCAAAATATAAAGATTAAAGCAAGAATTGCATTATATTGATAAACTGGGTAAAGAGGTTATTCTGGTCCTTGCCTGTTACTGGCTTGTGTTATACCACTTAATTTCTGGGTTTCCTTGCCCCTTTTGCAAAATCAGAATGGCATTTAAGAACATACCCAGAAAAACGTGCCTTCCATAGCATGCAGAAGGTGGAATTCAGCACCAAAGAGCAAGACATTTGACATGCACAGTGCCCAGTTTCTAGCTACTAGTGTAATATTCCTGAGCTGCCTGGAGTATGATGGTTAAACTGAAGATGGCATGTGGCCAAAACTGTTCTATGGGCTGACTGCTCAAAAGGGTACATTCTGGGCTGAATGCATCATCATTGTTCTCAATGGCCTATCACTTCAAATAGACTTCTATTGCTAGACCATTAAAGGTAGCTGCTCCTTTGGGTCCCCCTCCTCTTCTTCCTAGACTTGAAAAGTCCTTGGACAGGTATTTACATTTGGAAACACTTCCTACTCTAAAGTCATCTCCAGCATCAGAACTAACAACTGCAGCATGAATTAAACCTGTAAAGACAGGATTTTGACAAGTCATACCACCTGGTTATTTAAATCTACAAAATCTCTGCCACAGGGGCAAGTGCAACACATATCTAAGCAGTGGGCAATTTCCTACTTCTAGAAGTGTATCTGCACTTATTGGTGCAGACAAGGTGCAAATTACACCAAGATGCCAATACCAGACACCTCTACAGCCATTGTGACATGCATTGCAAAACACACCATACATGGATAAGGGGGAAAAAGTGGTTTATTTGTCTTATTCCTCAACTTTATTATGAAGAATAAGTTATCTGACATATCTTTCAACAGTCTAATGAGAACAGTAGTTTGGAAATTCTCTCAAGTACAGTTTATGTACACCGGGTCTGATATTTAAGGAGTCAGGAAGTCAGCATATTCCACTGTACCTACTACATTCCAAACGTTGAGAACATTATCTTCACCGGGAGGTCAAGAGAAAAACAATCCCTCAGGCTTCCAGGCTATAGTTTGCTTTGCCTACTACTATACCCACATACATCGAAAGGAAGTTATGTAAGTACACCAGACCTTGGCCAAAAATAAATTAGACTATGATCCAAAACTGCTGTCGTCACTCAGGCTTTTACACAGTCAGATTTTGGAAAGAATCTCTAACACAGGGAAGCTATACAACCGCTCTGGCAAAAATCTGCCCTGCTAGCCTAATAATGAGGAAGGTGGGGTTTTTTTCCCCCATAAATCCAACTTAAACCTCTTAATTCCAGCTTTCATCCATTGCATCTCTGCTTCTTGCCACACGCTGTAAAGAACACGGCTCTGTCTTCTCGGTAGCCTCCTCAAAGGCACTGGAAGGCTACTGTCAGGTCCCCCATAGAGCCAAATGTATCACAGTTCCCCTGTACTCAGTCACTGCAACATACCATAGGATATATGGTTTATTTTGACATGCAGCTCTGTATGTCCAAATTATTATTTCCAAGTGAAACTGCAGCAGCATATCTAGAAAGCAAAGAGCTCACATTTTTGCCAGCAGCAAAATGGAAACAAAGAAAAAGAATCAGGTTTAAAAAAAAAAAAAAAGAAAAAACAGCCCTTCTTGCCAAAATGTGGGGTTTTTTTAAAAAAGCAAAAAACCAGTAATGCAACACTAGAACACCCACCTCCTGTTTATCCCAGTATCTCAACCATAAGACTGCTCTATAAGAACAGCCACATTCACAAATAGAACAGTAAATCCCTGCTAGCATTTATCCAAATGCAGAAAGGCATATTCCATGCAGAAGTTTAGCAACAAAAACAGAGGAGGTCTGATTTAGTAAATCGAGTTTGCCTTGTTATTTAGCAAACACCTTCCACTAAAATCCTACAGTTTGTTGACAGCAATCTGAAATGTGTTAAAGTAGGATACACATACAGAATGTCTTATTTACTAGAGCAGAATTATTTTTGGAAAAGCTGAATGTAGAACAAGCCATATCTTGCTCTAATTTACAGCTGAGCATCCTGTTTACATGCTGATGTCCATGTTTACTTTTTTGGTTACAGGAAGCAATGCTGAAAGACTTGAAATAATTTTGCCTCACACTGCCTATCAAGTTATTCCACTTCCATAGGAAACAATGGCTTGGGGTGAAGTTAACTCATGCAGAGAAATGTGAGAAAGCAGAGTTGTTTCACTGCTCTGAGACAATGCCATTTTAACAGCTTTGCTACAAGGATTCTCTTTGCCAGGCTTTTTTGCCCAATCTGTCTCTCTGAAATATGTACAACTTCCTTCTGGCACCTCCACTCGGAATATTGTTCAAATTATTTTTCCTTCTATCCAAAACTTATTCTTTTTTTTTTTTTTTTTCCAAAAAGATTCACCCTCTATCTTCAAGCTACAGTCTTAACACATCAATCTTAACTATGGAGCTGTACACAACAGCTGTTTCTACAGTACATTCTTGGGGTTGTATTTTTAATTTATATCTTGAAACATAGAATGAATGGCCCTATAGAGGGTTAAGAGGAGGAAGCCAGGACAGTTTTCCATGTGAATCTCTGTGCAAGTGCCAGCTGGATTTTGCAGCCTGGTGCTCAGCATATCACAGTGGAACAAGAATGCTGCTAGTATTCTTAGAGTGCTCTGAAGAGAAACAGGAAAAGGCAAGAAAATAATCTTACTCTGTACCAGAAATAAGTGCTGGAAAGTCAAAAAGGAGAATTCAAGCTCCATCCTCCCCAAAGCACATAATCAACATCACTCACAGTCACTCTCATGCATCACGGTGACACTGAAGGTAATAAGCTGTACATGAAAGAAGGGAAATACTGAAGAGGTGTTGTTGCAGCACATCCCCCTTTCCTCTTGCTCTCCATGCCATCCAAAACAGCACATTGCTTCCAGGATACTGAAAATACTGCTTGCTGAACTCTTCCCAGGAGGGGCCCCCACCAGGCACCCAATCCTGCCTCTTGGGATATATCTATTAATGATTTATAACAATACGTTCATTCAAATAACTAGAGCTGACTTAGTCTCTCAATTTTTAATTTAATGGCTGATGTACCCTACCTTCACATCACTGCTAAGGAGCATGAGGCAGTCCTAGCCTAAAGCACAGGCGATGCTGGAGTGACAGAGAAGTGTTGATGATCCCTAATACTTTAAACAGATCATGCACGATGCTCAGGGCCTCTGGGCTGCTCCTGTGCACACAGACAAGGTAATTCAAACACCACTGTTTTTTATTAATTCATTATCAAGAGCAAGGAAAATTAAAAGAGGTCCAGAAAAAAACCAAACAATAAAATTCCCATTCACCCTCGTGAAGAGCTACTACATGGGGGAGGCAGGCCTGGAGAACAGTCATGTCCTGTCCCTACTACCCTTACCTGCCTAGCTCTGCAATTAGACACATATGTGCCCCCACCATTCATAGCCTATCCCAAATCATTACATGTGTTGGAGGCACTGCCAAGTGGTACAAGGAAAATCCTCCACATCCCAAGGTTTTGTAGAAGGAGAAGAAAACACCAGGTTCTTCACCTCAGGAGCAAAATTGGACTTCATATCTGTGATGGACTGAATAACGCTTCATCACAAGAGCCAATTTTCTTCCAACTCCCCTGCAGCTCTTAAAACATAGATCTTATTTTTGTACCTGATTTGCTAAATGGCTTTCCTCTCTATCATGCCTTTAAAAAAATAAAAAGGAATGATAAATACATAATTTCATGATTTACTGTGCTCACCAGAAGGTAGATATTTTAGGAAAGAAGGCTGTTCTCACTTAAGAAATATATACTGATATAAAAATAAACCCCCAAGAAAACAAAAAACTATACCACTCCTCCTCTTCCACAAGGAAAGAAGGGGCATTATTTCCTCAGGGAAAACAAAAGCCAAGAAAAAAAAAATCTAAATAGTTATTAAAATGGAAATCATGTAGAAAAAACTCTATGATATATAACAAACACAAAGCCCCAGGACAGTTTCATCTTACTTATCTTAAATGTTAGTGCTAACTGTAGTAAAAACATCAGAGGTGAAAAAAAAGATAGAACAAAAAGATAGATATAGTGCAAGCCTTGAATCAATGAAATAATTAAGATCATAAGTATCCTAAGAAAACCAACACTCAGGCCTTCGCTTACTGTGTGAGACTTCATTAGAAAGATACATTATTTTATTTGATTTTTTTTTTTAAAAAAGGATCCTTCCCCCACACTGCTGAATTCCTTCTTTGAATTCCTTTTATTACTCTGCTACACAAAGAGCAAGGTGAGCAGGTACAGCTCCTGAGCTGCACTTCTATTAACTCCCCTGATTTACCCTCACCTCAAGACACATCCATTCAGGCATATCTATAAAATAACCATATAAATGCTTCCTACCTTTCACTTAAGATAGTCAAAAACCTACCTTCATTCTGGATAAGGAGCTTCTTACCTGACTGGAAATATTCCTGGTGTCTTCCTCTTTTAAACCTTTCCTCCAAATCTGCCTTGCACCTGTAGGAGATCAGGGCACCAGAGCTGCAGTCCCTCCTCTGCATCTGCCCACCTCTGCCGTTCTCATCCCACATCTCTGGTTTTGCTCCCTCCTTCTGGAAGTTTCTTTCCAGCAGAGACTCCTGGGAGAGAGGCAGTACGTCCTGGCTGCCAAATTGCAACTACTGATGCTCAAGGGACTAAACCTTCCCACTTTGCCACCTGTATGTAATTCTTGAGCAAACCCTTCCCACTTTGCCACCTGTATGTAATTCTTGAGCAAACCCTTCCCACTTTGCCACCTGTATGTAATTTGTGAGCAAGACACCTGGTTGTCATTACCTGACAGGACCTGGAATCACCTGGGATCAGCTTGGTTTAGGGCTCCTAAATGGAAGACACTTGGCAACAAAGGAAGAGGAGGAAGCCCAGTTGCTAGGACTGACCTAGGGCTTAAGCACATGAGGGGCGACTGAAGCTTCAGCTGGGTGCTATACTCCTTAGTGTCCTGACAGGCCATGGTGCCTTATAGCCTCAGGTTTGAAGAAAAATGCCAAGGAACTGTTTGTAGCAATCCCAGCAGGAGCACAGGAAGGTTGGACTGCACCAGCACCAGTGCTGACATAAACTGCTCACCTTCATCAAACACCTAGGGTAGCCTCTCTTGCAGAAAAGGGGTCTATGTTTGGTGGTACTATAGCAGCAGAGCAATTACCCCTAGTAACATCCAGTCCTCTCTGAAGCCACATCCAAAATCACCGATGCCGCTTCCTCACTGTGTATGAAACACAGGTTAGAGTTTATGGCAGGAAATCTGAGACGCTTAGGGTGCGTCTGGATGAGGCAGCGGAGAAAAGAAATTGCCTAGAGTTAAAATTATGGAAGCTAAAATCAACCAGGAGGTTTTAATTCCTTAGGTAGGAATATTATCACAGAAATCTTATTAATGGAATTCAGTGCCATGGGATAAAAGTTGGTTTGAAAAATGCTTGATAGCTAATGCAAAACTGACCCCTCACAGGGGAGATTATGAATTTGAAGAAAGGTGCTTGATTTATTTGGCTTTGTTCTGGTTTTGTTTAATATTGTGGAAACCTAAAATTATCCAACTAGAAACAAAGTTGAGCCAAAGGTATCAGATGGGCCAAGCCCCCACTGCTTTCAACAGGTTACAAAATATATGACACATTCTGTAATAATGTGACAAGAATAAATCAGCCTTTCATGATCAAGATGAGATAGTATTACTCGTTACAGTGCTTTCTGCTTTCAAATATTGCCACTTTTGTTGCTTCCAATATGTCAGCTTGGAAAGGAGATCACAGAAGCGAGATCGGGCCAAGACAAACGTTTTACTGTCATTTTCCCCCCCTTATTACAATTGCTTTCAGGTGGCTAGCAGTGTAAATTTTAGTATCTCATACCAGCCAGAAGAAGTTTTTTACTGGACTCAGTGTCCTTACAAGGTTCAGACTTTGATGACATCGCATTTCATTTTTAGCTATTGGCCAAATGCAGTGTCTTTTAACTGAAAAATGGTCATTATTTAGATATATCTTGTGACACAGTCTGGAAGAAGTCTTTAGGAAATCCCTGCATCCCAAACTATCTTCGTAGACCCAAATTATAAGATTCTTTTCACTCATATGCTCAGTGTGATGAGAAGAGAGACCTAAACCAGGGGTGGCTGTGCAGACCCACGTTGCAGCACTGGGGGCTGGAACCAGCCCCATGTTCCTACCTCCAAGCCCCAGCCAGGCAGCCCTGGGTATACCCAGTGCTCTTGCCTTGCCCGGTTTCCTTTAAATTGAATCTCACCCATAGAGAAATAGTGATTTTCTTTTTCCTTAATGCTGCCCACAAAGAGCGTCTCAATTTTTAGTCCATTAACAAATCTTTCCTGGGATCTATTAACATGTCACTATGGAATGCCTTTTTCTTCAAAGTTTAATACGGCTTAACTCTGTCTTAATCATATTGCTCTACTACACTTTATAGCCTGCGGCTTCAGGGAACCTTTGCCTTTTATTAGTACCCATATACAATCATGATGTCATTTCAAAAATCCAGTGCTGCTTTGGGTTTCATAAATTCTTATAACTTTGATTTACTTGGTGTATCTGCAGCTCTCGGAGAAGGAAGATTCAGGCAGGGCAAGGAATGAGATCTTACAGTACCGAGTTGGGCCAGTGCATTGCTTTGCAAGCAAGAGCTGTACAGTCACTTCTCCCCTGCAATGATGCTCATCAATGTTAACAGTAATACTGGCTTGGTCAGATTCTTGGTACAATTAAGAATCTTGTGATAACAGTTGGTGGGAGCTGACAGACATTCATGCTTTCAACTTTGCTGCAGGTGACTGTTTCTAGCTTCACAGCGCCCCAAAAGGAAGATCTCTCAGGCCACACTCTTGTCAGAGTCGCAGCAATTCTGTTTTGGCCCATCTGGAAGCTCTGCTGACTGCCTCGGCAGGGAGGGATGGGGGTACCTGTCTGTCACCCATCTTGGGTCATTTGCATCTCCAGGTGAGGAAAAAGAAGTCAGGGACTGAAAATCCTTCTTGGAAGTGAAGATTTGGATACATGTTTTATCTGTTGTTTGGGGTGATATTTTGCACTCGATAATGATGTTTGCGGGGGGACGTAACAAAGTTTCAGTGTTCTGAATCCTCCATCTGATAAATCTCTTATTTCTATCACTGACTTAATTACTGGAGATGACAAAACTAAGATTATGCAATTGTAGAAAAATAGCTGCTGACAATTCTTTTGTCTTTTCCAATTCCATTTCTACTGAGAAACATATTTTAATGTAATTTAAGGTGCTATAGTCCTAGGAGCATGAACAAGATAGATTCACTAATTAAAGGGAAACAAGGTCCAGCCTGCTATCTCTCAAATACAACAGACCCCATCATTTCCACATGCTTGTCTCCCTGCTGTTAAAGAGAATTGTCATTTGCAGGTGCTTGGATTCTGTCTTAGCATCACATCAAAGAATCTGAAAAATATCTCATCTATCTTCTAATAAGAGTCCATCTGACTTTTTTTTTTATAGTAGCATCCAAGTAGGCATTGTCTGGGTCTGCTTAGATATTTGTTGCCTTTTCCCAGTTTCTTTGTAAGAGTTTTTTGATATTTTTTTTCCCCCGAGTCAGAGCTGCTGCAGTGTGCTCCACGTGGTGTAGGTGTTCAAAGGCGTCAGGAATGTGCAGCTTGTAGCGAATGCAGGTGCCTGCCTGTGAAATGGTATTAGACACAGAGAATACAGTATATTGATTCTTTGGCATCTATATCAGCTTCCTGTTTGTTTCTGAGTATAATTTAAGTCCTAGTTTTTTACCTGGCTGGATCCTGAAAGGTTACTGCTTTTGTCTATATGAATTGCCATAGCAACTGTGGCGCTGGAGCAAACAGTCATGAGCTGTAACAGCCTGGGGGTCAGCAGCAGAACATGCTTAATTTAGAGACCTGAATCTCTAAAATCTGGGTTGTTTTACCAGCTTGATTGGGCTATATTTTCTGTACTTCAGCATGACTCACTTTGTGATTTGTGGGCAACAGAATCTTGATTTCAACATGGCAGGGAGGGAAAAGATGTGAGTTTATGTTTGTTTATTTAGGAAGGATTATATTCTTTTTCCTTTGAGTAAACACTGTATTTTAAAAGTCTAGAATGAAACCCAGAGTATGTATTGGCTCACATGCAAACCTTGAGGTAAAGGCTATGTTCTTATACTTTATTGCAAGACTATGGCTAAGGTCTGAGGCCAAGATGAGACACTGAGCAGTACGACATCACATTTGCTTGTGCTAAAACTGAATCTGGCCCGTTGTGTGGTGCCTTAGTGCCTCAGCCTTAGCAGTGCTAAGTGCCATTCTCTGCAGCTCTGTAATCTTTCACATCGGCTGCCGAGGCAGTCTTTTCCCATTGTTCTCACATCTATGTTTATTGTTCCCACGGCCTCACACCTGCAAACCCCAGTAATGTTATACGGCAAGTTCTCATGGGAAGCCATTACCACTGGTGTGAAAATCAGCCCTTTCCCCCAACCTTTTCATACCTCATTTTGTAGATGATAGTTTATAGCAGAGACAGCTAAAACACAGACCACAACAAAGCAGCGTTTGTATACTAAACACTGTTAGTCTTTTAAATACTAAAATATTACGCAGTAATACAAGTGCACAGAAGGTTAACGACCAATGTGCAACACCTCTACCTAATTACTAAACTGAGCTGTAATCATGCCACAAAGAGGAACATCCACAAGGGAGTTTCAGTTGATGCCATTGAAAAAAGCATGTCTAAATAGTGGAAAATCATACAAAAAAAAAAAATCATCATCTTTCTTTTCGTCCTCACATATCCTCACACATACCTACCAGCCATAACAGTTTTACCTGCCTGACTTATTGCACATATTTTAATCAAAACTGGTACAGCTGGAGATCTTCTCAATGGGAACAGCCGAGCATTGAAGCCCTTGTTCTCCATAGAAACAAAGGCATCCAAGACTGATGCCTTCAAATGCTATCATAAGTTTCTGGTCACACTTTTCGTTGTTCTGCAATACTGACATGATTTTTCAGCTGACCTAGTGATGAGATCATGGAAATCAAAGTGTATTCTGCAGTTTGCAGGGGGCGTGCATTTTTGTCTTCTGGGTTAATCTTTTTCAATCTAATTGTTCTATGACTGAATTCCATGTGCTTTATCAGGACTTTGGGATTTAACCAAGACTGACTATCCAGCTGACAAACAGCTGCATCCATCCCCAGAACTTTGAAGCCAAGCTTCCCCCACATAAGTCTGTGAGAGTACCAGCAGCAGACACCTGCCCACTTCCCTTTTGACTTAGGTGACGGTTTCTGTGAAATTAAATATGCTTGAAAATACTGCTTTAGCCTTCACCTGCTTCATTTTTACCACTGCGACATTTTTTGACAGTGGAGGACATTCCCCTGTTCTTCAGATGAATGATTGCTACCTACCTTCTTCCTAGAACAGAAGACTTCAAGCAATTGCAAAGGGAGCTGAAACGACCCCAAACAAGCAACTTTATGTGGATCTGGAATGTCCAGAGATGTAGTGAGCTCTTCATTCACATTACATTTCCTTGGCTACCATTGCTTACATGTAGAGGGATGAGTTAAGTCCCAGAGAAGGCACTCCAGCCTTTGGGACAATCTCCCCTGTACTTCTCCTTACCTGGAAAGCTTCAAAAGCAGCTATTTTCACAACTCAAGTATTAAAGGAGTAGGATGGTGTGATAAAGCGAGCAGGGCTATGGTTCCCTGGCCAGGTGGCTCTATCAGAAACAGATCTTGGTGTCCTGTGCAAAAAGCATGGAACAGGGGAAGAAAAGGGAGAGAAAGTCTAAGACAATTGTAGTTTTACAGTCTCCTTTTTCAGCTTGCAAACTGGAGATATGAACAGACAAGCTTTATGATGGTGTGGAGAAATCAATACATTTTTATTGATTCTTGTAGCTGCGGAACTCTCACCCAGCACAAGTACAGGGGTCAGAGTACGAGTACATGACTGTCCTGCTACACTACAAGCGTGCTCCTCAGAAATCATGGTATTTGATTCACCAAGGATGAAGTCTGCTCCATTACATAGCTGCAACAACAGCAGCTGACCCAGGATCCCCTCTCAGCAGGGGAAGTTAGCTGCTGCAAATTATCCACTGCACAGGCCAGAAGCTACAACAAAGCTAGTGGCAGCTGCAGCTGAAGGCACAGCTTCACATAAGGAAAATATTTGACAGAAGACTATTTCCAAACAATTGCACAAAGCCTACTGAAACAATGCATGTTTTTCCAAAAGAAAGAGGTCCACAAAGTTGCATGTGAAGAATGACACAGAAGTAGAAACATCAAAACAAAACAACTTGGAAAACTGGCTGAGAAGGGGCGCAGTCAAAAGAGAAGGAAACTGAGAACTTTGAAACAAGAGAATCTAGAAACAAAAAGCAGTAAAAATTACATGAATATTAAATTAATGAAAACTTAAGTATGAAAAATAATTAAAGCAGATTTGTAAAGCTTACACTTAGATTATGTTTTTGTAAATCCTCCAAAGCCATCAGTGAGAGTATTTCAAATTTATTTTGATTTTTGCAGAAACATTAGTTTCTTTAATTGTCATTTTCAACTTCTGTTGGAAAATTTCTGGCCTGCTTCCACCCTACAAAGCAGCTGTTCATTAGTGAAGTCTGAGGTTCTGTCGCCATTTTCAGTTGCTGTGAAGCTGTCAAAAGGTGCAAAACTTACTGGAATGTCCTTTTAATATTATGGCCTACCTTTGCAGGTGACATTTTATAGTTGATTCGATTCTGCAACGATGGACCTGGCCTTTGCGTCATGTCTTTCATTCCCTGTTTCTCCAGCAGAGTCCATTATCGCTTCTTCCAAATTCCTTCAACTCTTCTCTTTGACTTTGCATTACTTTCCACTTCCTTCCCAGACTGCACCACCTAACACTCTACACCTGCTTTTGATGTCACCAAATAGGGACAATGACTATAAAGTCATTTCCCTTTACAAGTCAAACCTGGAAGGTCTCTCTGTTGTTCATTCTATTTCCATTGCCAGTGTAAGTGTCCTTGTTGTTTTTCCCACTAGTGAAGAAAGGGCAAATGTCATATTCACTGAAGCAAAGACTTTGCTTTGAAGCGGTATTGATTTTCCTTTTTCCTTCTGAAGCTTTGCCAGGCTCCATAAAAGCATGTCTCTTGTTCAGAAATTCTTTGGACTGAGAGACAACAGGGGCAGCAGAACCAGCAGGGCACAGTGGGAAGTTAGGGCATCTGGTGGGGAATGACAATTATGACAGCAACTAGAAAAAGAAAGAGGTCATTTTATTTTTAACTGTACCTTGAGAACAATGGTGGATCAGAACAAAGCCAAATGGAAAACGCAGCTTTAATTCCAACTTACAGTTCCTCCTTGTCTAAACTTGAATATGAACATTTCTCTAGGGTTCAGCTGCCGGTAGCCAGACACTGAGACCACCAAAAGCAGCAGCTTGGCTAGAGGCTTAACCACAAAGGTGACAACAGCATGACTTTCTGGCACGATGTTATAAAGATACAAGCCTTACTGCACTATGTTGGAGCGGCAGCATCATATGGACCTTCTGAATGAAGGTCCAGTGCTACAACAGGACTCCTCTTTCAGAGATCTGAATTACTTTGTTTAGAGCTAGCTTATGCAATAGCCAATAGCATTTATTAAGGCCACACATATTGCAAAGAACCAAAATGTGTCTCTCCTGCCTCAGAATGTCTCTGTCTTTCATAGATTCCTTGAAGTCTACAACCACATACACATATATATCATCTGATTGCTGGAGCATCTCACATTCTTAATGAGAAGGGTGCTGGCTTTAAACCTTATTTAAAGGTGGTGACTCCCACTGCCACCACCTCTTCCATGGGATTTTGTTCATGCTGACTCAGAGGAAAGGATGTCACTTATTGAAACATCAACACCACTTTTTGCTATGCTTCTGCATTTGTTGGAGCTGTCAGGCTGGAAGAGCTGGTCTTCCAAAGCTCATTAGATAAACAGCTGCTGCTGGAACATCATGTAAAATTATAGCAGCTGCCTTTGGCAGGGTAGGTCAAGTAATAATTACAGTAGATTTTCCTACAGTTCTGTTTTCTTGTAACATAAGTACCTACTACCAGGAATTAAACTACAACAATAAGAATTATTCCTAATGCTAGTGAGTGTGGCGACATGCTCACAAGAAGTAAATCAACCTAGCACCCCCCTAATTACCTTTTCCTATTCAGTCCCATCTCCCAGTCAGAATGTTCTTTAAAACCTAAAAATCCATAAAATGGCTTCCGAATTCTCAGCTATTTTGAGAACTGTACATATGCGACAGCTGGAAATGACTTTTTTTTTTTAAACACCTGTGAAAAAAACTGTTATCAACAGCAATGAGAGAGCTCTGACGATTGAAGGATGTTTTCTGCTACTCATTTGTAAAGGACGCGATTCATTAAGCGCTGTCTGAAAACCACCTTCAGAATGAATAAAAGGAGGATGTTCTGTGGTCACTAGGGCTCACAGGAATAGCTTGAACACCCACCACCACCTCTGATGCTGACCTGCACTTTGCACATCAGCACTGCTCCAGCTGGCGATGACACTTGTCAATGTGCTTTTGCCTCCCCCAGCACAGCCATCACTAGCTGCTGCTTTTTCCTACCCCTACAACCAGCTGTACCTGTCAGCGCAATTTTGCAGTCTCTTCCTCCAAGGATAGGATGTATCTTAAAACTGTGACACCCTGCATAGGGGAAGAAAAGCATAACTGATAGTTTGCCCCATCAGGACCCAAGCACAGTAAGCAATAAATACACAGAAGCTATTTCAGTGTCCTGGGTCAGCTTTTACTTTACACAGTTTCCTACGATACGTTTCGGGGCACATCACACTGTTGACTTCTGCGCTGGTGTTACTCACCCAGTTCTCTGTGTACATTCGTTTTCATTATTTGTGCCCCCCTCCTGCTGCTTTTTCTGACAAGCTTGGGATCTGAAAGCTGCTTTCCCAGACCTTTAAGTAACAACCCATCATCAGCTGCACTGTGTATGGAAGGCTGCAGCTTGAATTTGTTTTCACAAAAGGCACATCACAAGACCTGCCTAATCAGCAGTTACCTAGTTTGCTCACACCAGACAGAGCCAATTTACAGACCATGCCTGCTGTTGACCCTGCTGTCTGCTCTGGATTATTCCAGTCTGCCTCCACTTTCTAAAATTAAATGTTAGTATTTTTAATTGCTGGTTTTAACTCTTGCCTAATTGGGCACAAGCTCACGCTGTTACGGATCTCTCCAAGGCAAGAGGGACTGCACAGAGAGGTGATGGATTGGGATTACTGGTAGTAACAAAATGTGTTTGTGCCATTCTGGGCCTGTCCATCTTCCATAGATCACTTGAATGGTGATGGCAAAGGTCAAGTACCACTGTCCCCTCGCTATCCCTGCCTAGTTTACATGCACCATCAGGCTGCAGGGCATCCAGCTCTTGGAATGTGATGCCTCGTAGAACTGCCAGTTTAATTCAAAGCAACTCTGAGGTTGCTACTTGTTCATCCTGCAGCTGAATGAGCTTGTAGATGTTGAAGGATATATCTTGTGGGTAGACATCTCAGGCTTGTGTGTGGTCACAGATCATGAGGTTTTATTGCTATTCTTTCTTTTTTTGTTGTTGTTGAAGACATACAAAATAAAACTAGTTCAATCAGAATAATTACTGCAATAAAAATTTGCAATAATATTAAAAATATAGGCTATCTTTCTACATATTACTTAAAGGTATTACTAAATTTGACCAAAAGAAATATGAAAAATTGATTTTTTTTTTTAAACCAAGAAACAAATGAGTGGTGAAATTATTATAGCATTTCCTTCTCTTTGACTTTTAATGAGACTTTTCTTCTCTGCAACTATCTCTAGCCAATCCCATCTTAAAAATAATATCATATCACATTATGGAAGAAACACAGCCTATCCTACAGAGTTTTCTATACAGGGTGACAAACATTTGCAGTCTGCAGATTCCAAGTTCAGCTCCTTATAGCATGGTCAGCTTTCTTTACCCATGACCTGGCTCTGACCAAACAACGCAGCCCCAGGATGAACACTTAGGAAACATAAGCTCAGCATCTACCTGAGGAATATGGATGGATCACAGACCACAGAAATGATGAGGCTGAAGGAGGAGCTACAGATGTGCTGTAGTTTGGAGATGAGCACCTGAATACTCCAGCCACTGTCAACTAGTTTGCAACAAAAGCACAGCAGGTCTGCATAACACGCGCAGGTTAAGGTCATTGGTCACCCAATAGATTAAAATTTTAAGATCAAAAAATGTTTGCTTGTTTTTTCTTGAGATTTAGCCAAGATTCATTTGCTGTTTCTGTATCCTTAGCACACCAGACTATGGACCTAGATTCGTCATTATCATGCCACTGATAAAATCCTGAAATAAGCTCTTTGGTTCCTCCCTACTACTGCATTCCAGTCTGATGCCTATAAATGCCACATGGAATGGTCCCCAGCAGACTCAGCTGGGCTACGTCCATTTAACCTTACCTCTGCAGAAAGAAGTGTTTCCAGTGCCAGTGCTGCCTCTTGGTAACCTCTCTTGATTTTTCAGTGAGGCTTTCACACTTCTGAGACAGCTGGTGGAGCTATGGAGGCTGCAGTGTTTGTAGTCTAAAGACGAATGATTGTTTTGCACTATAATAATGCTTGTACAGTACTGTTGTCTCCCGGTGTGACTTGCAACAACCAGCTTAAAGCGTGCGTGCGTTAACAGGCTCATAACACCACAGGATTTTGTGTCACTAACGCCAACAAGGCAAGGACATTTTTAAACTCAAAATTTGAACAAGAACATTCAAGATTTCTTCTTTCATCAGCACATACCTGTAGGAATGAAGAGAGAAAAGAGAATAGATATTAATCCAAATCTAGTTGCAGAAACTGTCTGAACACCAGCAGGGACATTCTTTTTGTCAAGGATGAAAGACATCTCTCATTTCCTAGAAATGGTCTTTATTAACTTTGTGAAAGCCAAACAAAAGCATACAGGTAAGGATGCTGCCCAAGCTCCTTACCTCTCTCCCTCAGAAAATGACATGTATGATGCAAGACTGAAACTAAGGACACATAGGTAACAGTCACAGTATAAAAAATGCTTATTTTTTGCTGATCAGATGTTAGCCATATGCAACCATACCAACCCTTAATCCAACCACTTCTACGTAAACCGAAGTCTCCTATGTCTGGTATCTAGCTTAACTAGATGAAAACTTATTGGCAAATTCTTTAAATAAATCAGAGCTTATAGAAGATATTAGAGTCAACCAGTCCCATGAATGCACACAGTTCTCTGAAATTCAGAATTTGCTAACTCTGACCTCTGATCTGAGAAACCAGTTTTACAGAAGCCTTATAGATCAACAGGATAGTGATGCACCACAGGTAGTTCCCATTAGCTGATGCTTTTCATATTGATCTCTCCTCTAAATGGATAATGTTTAGTAGTTTCATAGGCAATGAACCCATCAATATCTGTCAGTCTTTACACCTCTTTGACCTCAGCATGTGGCAAATATTGCTATCAGCTTTATCTATTTTGTTCTGTTTGGTTTTAGTTTTTCAGTTAATCTGATTGCCACACACAGCACGAGGTTCAAGCAAATGCAGCTAAGGCATTCATGTAACTCCCCTCTGAGAGATAAGTGATCACATTTTGCATAGTTCTGTTAATAATACTAATGATTTACAGGACAACAATCAGTTCTCTCTCCAGTGAAGTGAATTTACAATGATTTAAATGAAGTATCACTCTAAAGCATGTTTTAATAAATCTTGTGGTCTTAAGTGCTTGTCAAATAGATGTCAGAGACTACAAGGAAGTCTAAAAATAGTCATGTAAACCCTTCTTCAAGTGCTTGACATCGATCCATCTATTGTACATCTTCATGCTCAACACAGGTTCAAATAGTGCAGCTGACTGTGACATTGTAACTAGCGGCTGCTAAACTGACAGAAGTAATTTGTTATCATGCTTACAACTAATAAAACCCATTTTGCTTTTAGGCAGTTTTCAAAATGCAACTCTCCCCCTCTTCACATGTGTATTCTCACTGTTCCTACCACATCTTACACTCCTTAGACAAAGGTTTGAAGCCTACGAGCACACTCAAAACTAAAATAAGAAGGTCTGACCAGATTTAAAAAACCCAACCCAAAACAAACACTCTGCTGCACCAGCATAGGCAGCTGAGTCTTTTTTTGTTAAGTGTAGATTGAATGTTAAATGCATCTAAACCCAAACTAACTTCTGAGAAGTATCAGCCTACCTGATAGAAGAAGGTCAAGTTGGCAAAGCACAGCAGCCTCACCAAGTGCTACAAGCCGCATCCATTTCTGCTGGTGTGCCGGAATACTTGGTGGTGGTTTGATCCCAAAAAATGACTCCTCTGGGCTGATCTTTTTCCTCCAGCTCTTCTTCCCTGTTTTCCCTCCCCTGTGGCATTTCTGTTCTTCATTTCCACTTTGCTAACTCACTCCTAACAAAGCTTACCCCTCATTAATATCACATGGAATAAAATAATGTTGCAGAACAAGCAATTCTTGTAAACCACATAACTGTGCCATACCTATAATAATCTTGGAGCTATTTAGAAACATGAAAGAAACATGAAGAACATCTCCAGCCCATGTTGCCCTCCCAGGCAGAATCCATTCTGAAATGGATTCAGAAGCCATATGGAACCTACTCCAATCTTAGCTATACTTACCATGGGGAAATTCCTACACTCCAAAGTTTTTAAAATGGAGATTGTTCATTACATCATGCTGCATCAGACCTTTGCTAATTAATTCTTATCAGAACAGGTCTTATTCCCTTAGCCATAGGCACTATAGCAAATAAAATAATCAATGGGTGTGAAAAGCTATCATTCTGATCTATGCAACTAAAAACCATAATTATCAACAGCATAAATATATAAAACCAAATGCTTTATCTCATAAAAATTTTTCAGGCTTTCATGGTTAGTTAAGAGTACCAGAAGGACAGAAAGAACAGCATTTTCTTTCACATACTTTTGACTTCTTAGTTAATAGGAAAACACGGACACCAGTAGGCTATGATTTATCCAGTACTAAACTTCCCCCTTATACTACCTTCAGATAACATCTAGTCAACTCCCTTATACTAAGCACCTAATATTGGTAACTAAATTTATGGAGGAAGAACTTCAACCTGCTGACCTCCTACATCCAACTAGAACCCCACAACTAAAAGACCTCTCAGTCAGATCCAAACTGTGAAGCCCTCCTTCTGGTCTTTAAGAAGGGAGGCAAGGGCTGTTTCAAGTTACAAAGCAGTAGGAAAGCAGGTTTGATGCTCCACATCTGTAATTCATTCCCTTCTGTTACAGAAGGTACCCAACTTTCTCAGGTGCAGTCAATAGGAGTTTTGCTGTTTACCTCAGCAGGAGCTCAGGCCCATGAAACAGCTCCAGCATGCGTACAAGCACCACGACAAAGCTCACTTCCAGACAAAGCTTTTAGTGTTCGCAGAGTCAGGAAAAATACACCAACACATGTCTGAAGTGTAGCCGTGAGCTAGAAACCATTCGTAGCTCCTTTACGCATTTAATCTCGCAACCAGCAGAGTTACAAGTCACTGCTTACTTCTGGAGGCACGTGCTCCTTAGCTTGGGGTTGGCTTTTGCCTGTGAAACTACCTCCAATATGTTTCAAAGAGAAAAATCACCATCTGGCATGTGTATGAGAATAATTTGGTGATGGCTCTGATCTTCCTGGCACATGCCTGTGATTAGTGATTGAAGGCACTCTTGTACCTACCCACAAACAACTGGTCTTGGCTGTGCTGAATGCTAGAGATACTAGGGTAGATAGATTTCCATTCTTATCCTGAATAGCAATTCCTCGTGGCTGTGAGTTCATAAATTAATAAAGAGTTTAGTCTCCAGAGCTGTTCTGTACCCAAACAGTACTTTCACCGATAAAGAGGTCATCTGTAAATAGCCCTGGATATGCAACTAGAAGAAAAGCAAGATACAGCAAAATTCTAATCAGACGGAAGAAAACAACTGGTAAAAATCAGTGAAAAAAGAGACATTTAAATTATTTCAAATATTTGCATTTGTGTGAGACAGTACTAATGATGTGAGAGGGCATGATGAAAAATAAAATTTCACTTATCACAGAAACAGCTTAAAAAAACCACAACCCAAAACTTAAAGGAAGTAAGAAAAAAAAAAATCATAACTGGATTGGGATAATACATTTTTTGAGTAAATGATGAATGAACTAGAGAGAACAACTGCACCCCACAGTACTCCATTCTGAAGCAATTCTCTGTGAAAGCAGTTTCTAGTTTTGAAATAAAATCCCTGAATTGAAATTAGAATGGAACCAGGAAAAGTAGGGGACAAAGAGACGTTCACACAGCATTACAACACAGTCCAAATTCTAGTAACCAAGTACCCTGTTAGGTTTAAGATAAACTGTATTGTTGAAAAAGGACTACTTCCTTTAAAAAAAAAAAAATAGAACCCCAAATATACAAACATTACCAATATTTTACTACATTTTATAATACATGTTCCTTCTGTCAAACACAGAAGAACTTGCAAGTGTTTTCACACTTCTTTGGTGTATCTCAGAGCTACAGCTGTAAGGGTTTTTCTGCGGAAGTCTCCTTTCATGAACTTAACCCTGCCCTTTCTTGTGGACAAGGGAAGAGGAAAATTCCCAACAAAGCTCCTGGCTGTGGCAATTAAGACTGTACCCTTTCCTGGGTTCTGGTGAGCCTTCAGAAAATCAAAATACCCAAATGTCCCTATTAAAAAAAAATGAAGTCAAAAATCCCCCAAACTCCAGACTTGGCTTGCTATTTTTCCTCTTCTATTACATTTTTTGACCTTGGACCCCAAAGTCATGATTCATTAGACATAACCAATGGTTCCTGTTACCTTCATCTTCTATGAAGACCGTGGTACAGTTACTCCATTTACTGACTGGGGAGAGAAAAATATATTTATGGCAAATTGACGAATGTTACAGAAATATCATCACAGGGTTTGACATGGGAATCTCTACTGGCTAGCCAAGAGCAAACGGTTTTCTATGTTACTTACCCTTCTTTGTGAAGGGCCATGTTTCTGATTTCATGAAATTGCTCTAGATTTACATTAATGCAAATGAAAGTATAATTTATTCATCTGATTAGCCAAATTTCAGCATTACATGGGAGTACGCTTGTGAAAAATACAAAAACAATACTCTACAAGCGTATCTCTATCATCAAACAGTAAAATATTGCATGGCTTCTTCTGAAAAAGTATTTGATGACAGACCAACCATATGTTATTTTTAGAAACTTTCATAAAGTCTTAGTTAAATAAGTGCCCAAGTTGTTTCTACAAATTAATGGATGAAATAGGTACACTGTACATCTCACTCTCCCAAACTGCCTCCTGCCAGAAGGTCCTGCCTCAACTCCTCCTATTATTCCAGAGAAAATTTATATCAGGTATATTGTACTGAGTCTGGTCCACGATGGCCTTGCAGTCACAAGTTTTGTTTTTCTATCCTGCACTCCCATGAGATACAGTCACGCTCCAGCCCAGAGCCATGTGGCCACACTGACCCAGTGCCGAGACCAAGCTCACAAGACCTGCTGAAAAATAAGGTAGATTAGATGATTTTGCAGTATCACAGTGACGTGTCTTTTGGGGAAGAACCTACCTGTATTCAGCCACTGAGCATGAATACCTGAACATACATGCTCCTCTTTGCAGAAGTACGGATGGGTAAATAATTCAGGGAGGTCTGGAAACATCCAAAAACTCTTAGAGGCCCTGGTCATAGCTGTTTAACTTTTATACGGACCTCACAGGAGCTCACACAGATTTCTGACCCCATCCTTCTTTCAGTAAAGTTAACAGTGAAATTCTCATTAACTTCCATAGAAACTGAGAAAAATCACTACATGCAAAATTCGTCCTTTTTATTTTTTTAAATAATGCAGTTAAAGTGTTACCGGTTTACAGGGTCTTTCACAAACCTCTTGTTAATCGAGCTCTAGTATTATCCACTCTGGTTCCCAGTATTATCAACTTCCTTTTAAAAGTCGGTACTGGGTCTTACAGCTGTAAAGCAGAAAACCTGAATACCAACTGCCCAACCCTATAGACTTAACTCCACATTATTTTTTTTAAATGGCATCATTTTAAAGCTAAGCTCATAAAGGCTGTGTGCCTGGCATTGCTGACAGTGAGAGGGGAAAAGTCACATGAAAGAGAAAATGCAGCTATTTCTGTTCTGAATTTACAGGAATCATGTGTCTCAGTTGCGTCTCTTCCCTTCCAGAACGGAGCACAGCAGAGCCGGCTTATAGCTGTAAGTTGCTCTGTAGAGTGTCACTGTGTCTTTGACATATAGGTCAACGTATAGATCTGAGCATCAGACAGACCTGAATATTCCTTTTGAAAAAGACTAACATAATCATAGAATCATAGAATCATAGAATCGCAGAATGGTTTGGGTTGGAAGGGACCTTAAAGATCATCTAGTTCCACCCCCCCTGCCATGGGCAGGGACACCTTGCACTAGACCAGGTTGCTCAAAGCCACATCCAGCCTGGCCTTGAAGACATCCAGGGATAGGGCATCCACAACATCTCTGGGCAACCTGTTCCAGTGCCTCACGCCACCCTCTCTGTGAAGAATTTCTTCCTGACATCTAATCTAAACCTCCCTGATTTCAATTTATACCCATTACCCCTTGTCCTATCACTACAGGCCCTTGTAAAAAGTCCTCTCCCAGTACCCTTGTAGGCCCCCTTCAGATAAAACTTACTATAACACGATAAAGCTGCAAACTGTGGTGGAAACCTTCTCTTCACATCAGTGTAATTTCCAGGGATTTTCTTTTTTAAATGTAGAAATCTTTTTTTTTTTCTTCTCTCACTTTTGGACTTACATACAAATAACTATAAGCATATTTTACAGCACATTTTAGTGCCTCATAGTGCTTATAAATCAGGTAGTTATACTTGTAATAATTTCCATGAGTAGGTGTTCATGTGCGTGAGAAGATGTGTGGAATTGGCCGGTGAGATGAGCCATGATGAACATTAAAGGTCCGGAAGCAGATCGATAACGGGTGTAAATTGTCAGGGCTTCATTGATTTCAATGGTCCTATGATAAATACTAATTCAGCTGGTGCTAAAAAAAAATTGTCATCAGCTAAGCATCTGGTCAATAACAGTGGAGAATGCAGAATGAGGGATCGGTGTTGCCTCCATGCTGAGCGCTTGCATTTACCTTTGAATTGACTCTGCATGGTGCAAAAAGGCAAAATCCCCTGTTTATTCACATTTCTTGAGATCTCCTCAACTGGGTGGAGTAGAGCACGTGGGCACGCACATGGGAGAAAGATGCATATATATATACAAGAAGGCATTTTCTGTAACAAACAGATACTTATTTACATGGCTTTTACATCTGTGATATTACTTTTGTCTTCAAACGGAAAAAAAACCATTTCAAGATACTGTATGAAAATTGCTTGTACAAATTTGTTGCATTTCCATGAGGTTTTCCATTCATCCCAATAGCAAAGGAAACTAAACTCAGAATAGGCTTTAATCCACAATTTACATACAATACTTAAATGCCTTTTAAAAACTACAGCTTATTACAGAAATGATGCTTCCCATGTGTATGATTTACTGAGAATTATATCAACAAAAAGGAATGAAGCCAGGTTGCACATAAAAATCTACACTTCCTAGGTGATTCTCAACACCTATTTTCTAAACATTTTCCACCAGATAAAGTTCATTGCCTTCTAACCGTTTCCCAGTTCACAGAGTTAAATTTTTACCGAATCTGTAAATATTAAATCAATTATACAATGGCATTAACGGAACCAAAAAGGGACTTTGGGGGTTAGCTCATTGCTTCTGCCGTGCAGTTCTCTTGAACACCTTACCAAACACCGCGGATTTCTAGTCTGCGTACAAATGTATTGCTGTGCCAGAATTAAATCAAATTAGAATGTTTGGAGTAAAAGCCCGTTCGCCACTTTTCAAATTGTTCATATTTATTTGGAGGCCTCAGAAGGACATCTTAATCTTATAGTGTTATTTCAAGTAGAAAAAGAGATTTTTTATGTTATTTGCAGGAAGTCCCTTAGCTGGCAGACTGAAACAAAAGCAAAACTGCTGCAACAGATATCTTGACAAGAGCTTTGAATGAAAAATAGCAAAACCTCTGCAGGGAATTTCCCATTAATCCAATTTATTTGGGAGCACATTTTCACAATAATTATCAAATTATCTAATGTTCACTTACATTAAAAAGCGAACATGTGCAACAGTTTATTACTAGGAAAAAGGGGGGGAAAAGGCCAGTATTTTAAACTAACACTACAGGAAAAAACCAACAACAAACATCAAAGGAGTGCCATGATGTTTGACAGCTTCCTATGAATTCAGCCGTTTCATCTCTTAGTGAAGTCGTCAACAGGAATTCAGCATTTTCTGTGCAGTGGTGTCTTTAAGGCTGTAACATGTTTATTTGTTAGAGCTCTATTCATCCATTTTCCAAGGTGTTTCAATAACCCAAATATGCAATAATTAATGTCTTGTGACATAGGAATCCATATTTGGTAGAGACAACGTCAACAACGACTGCATTTCCCTATGGAACATGACATTCAGGCAGTTCACCCGTGCCTTGCCAGTCTTCAGTGGGTGGGGAACACCAGGTACAACCAACTGACATACCATTGAGCAAGGTGCGGTTTTATCTGCTTTATTTCTCCTAGAAATGTCAGCACAGCACATTATATTGCCTGTAATTTTAATAGATAAACGAGACAATGATTCCATTGTTATTTTTTTCTCAAAATGGTAGAATACATTTTCTTAAAAAGGTCTGCAAACATATTTACAAAAGTGTGAAAGCAATAAATGCAGGCTTTTTATGTTTTAACTGAACTTCCCAAGACTGACTGATATCCTAACTTTATTGGAAATCTGGTCCAAGGATGATACAAAAAATTAAATATCACACTCAATTTTGCTTTCTTGTAGGCTACTGTGGAAAACAAACCAAACAGATAAATATTTTAAAAAGAACAAACTAATACTCCATGAAGCATAATGAAGATATTCCAAAACCATTTCCTATATTTTTATTTTGCTTCAGCTTTAAAACATCTCTTGGTCTTTCTAAATGTTGTGTTAAAATGTGGGACACCACCTTCTTTTGGAAAGCCAGCTGCTGTAATGTCATTAGAAAGTAGCCACTAAAACATCATTCACAGTATCTGCATCACAGGAATGGACATTTTTTTTTCCTTTTCAAACAGGAGTGATAAAATTTGTGTTTTAAATACTGTTGGCTGACAGAAATAAAGTGTAGTGTCATGCTTGGTTTACCTAAATCATTTATTTTGTAACTAATAAAAGTAAACAATTACCAGATACTGTATATATAGAGATATATAGATATATGGCCACAAATAAACTAGAGTAGAAAGTTATTTTGGTTTTGATAAAGTTAAGAAAAGCACATAAAATAATATTTCATGAATATCTTGTTTTATGGCCATCAATATTTTTGTATTTTTTTGTTTTGTTTCATCAACATAGCAAAATACAATCTTCCTATTAAACAATAATTATCAGATGGCAGACAATTCTTTTTATTGGTTTACATTGGCAGGTCACAGTCTAAAAGCACAACCACATCAGGCAGAAATTGCACACAGACCGCCCTGGATTTTGAAGACTCTCTTTTATGCTTCTACCAAACGAGCTTAATTTAAAACTGGGGACTGTAACAAGCGCTAATTAAATACATGGAATTTTTTTTTTCTTTTAATAGGTAAATAAAATGACTGAAATTGCAGTAGTTTGTTTTGCTTTCAGCTTCAGTTTTAACATTTATGCTTGATGTTAGCAAACAGGCTTTGAACTTTCTAGCAATTGTTTGTAAAAGTTCAATCACCCAAATAAAACCCAGGTGATTGATTGGTTGTGGTTTGGGTTTTTTTTTTCTTTCCCCTGTCACAGAATACTGCAGATTTCTCTCAACCAGGCCTGTTCCTTGGCTTTGCTTTTTGTTTGCTTGTTTTGTTTTGTTTTGTTATCGATAGTTGTATTTTTATCTTATTCCTGAAAACTAAGGGGAGATTTGTGTGTAATACTAACTATGACATCATACAACCACAATATCAGTATTTTTGAGACACGGTTGGAGGTGTGACTAGCCCATAAATACACAGTTGTATTAACTGTAGAAGGCATGTTCATGTCTTCAAAAACCAGACTGGTCTTAAGATATTACTCTTTATTTGAGACAGTTACCATTACTTCATTAAAAAATGACAAAACAGCAATAAACATTTTAGCTCTTTAATGAGCAAAGATCAGGTCTCTTATCATTGGAATAATATTCGTTATCCAGATTATCTTTATTTCACTCAGTGACCAGTAATATGGCCAAGAAGTACAAAGTAATTTTCCATCAAGTAGTATACAATTTTTGTGTGTAATAAGCTTTCATTCTTGAAAAAGAGTAACTGAAAAGAAATGTTTCTGTTACTGCAGTTAGTTTGTCAGAGAAAGTTCTTCGCATTATCTTACAAACTATCAAAATTGCTAGTAATTTGAAAAAATGTAAAAAAAAATCACATAACTTTAGTCTAATAGAAATATAGTACAGGTAAGAGAGAAAGTATTTATCAGGGATGTGCTCTTAAGTCCATCTCAATTATTTCTTTTATATAAATGTACATCTGATTACATATACAAACATTTTGAAAGGACTGTGGTATAGAATTACTGGAAAGCAACAGGGGAATGAAAAATTTCTTGTTATTTTAGAACAATCATTTCAAATCATACAAACATATGTAGTATTCATATTTTAAAATTTCCAGTTGTTGGCTCCCTCCCCGTTTCTACATACCCTCTTTTTCTACACTGTTGCCATCTGGTCTACAGAATTCATTTGAATGGCAAAGCTAATGTATTGCAAAAGGGAATTAACTTCATATTAAAGTATTCTAAGTAAATTTTGTAACATGCAACATGAGTTTAAACAATAAACTGAAAGATGTAATCAGAACAGTAATACTGGGGCATTTTAATATTGCAAAATATCATTGCAATTAAATTTTTGGACACACTTGCCTTGCCAATTTCACCTAAATATATTGTAACTAAATCACAGCAAATTACAAATCCTTCATTAAAGGAGATTCCATTAAAGTTATAGTTAGGTTAGAGATTATTTAGGTGGAAAGGAAAAAGAACATTAACAATACAGAATTTTTGTCTGGGATTTGTATCGGCAAGGGATCACCACTGTGTACCTAGGATGCCACAAATGCCTTTCAGAACTGTTGCAATCCCTTCTATTTCTGAAGCTACCGTGAAATATTTTACTGTAATTACTTTTGCCCCTTTAGAAAACTTCTTTAGGTTGTGCCAATTGATGGAGAAAGCTCTATTAAAAACTCCAATGGGATGAGAAGAATTTTAATTACGGCTTAATCAGCAGCACAGCCACCAAGCATATAAATTATCATGCACATCGTGCTAAAAATATCCAGTTTCCTTTATTCCCACAACTTTTATACTGACAGCACTTATGTGATAATGTTGTACCTGCCAGGCTGTAAAACTTCTTTGACTGGCAGATTTCAGCATAAGCCCCTTTCTAAGGCCTTAACAGCATTGGTGTTTTGTGTACTTATTCAGATATGTAAATATGGTCTACAGAAGAAAACAGGTCCAAATAAAAATTGGTGAAAATTATCTGACATTCCATTAGTGTGTCCCTTGTGCATATTTATAGGTTTTTTAAAATTTTCAGTCATAGTTCTTTCCTGTTTGTGTTGCACATGCCTAATTCCATTATGTAACTTAAATCTTCAAAAAATTAATACTTGAATGTGAATGAAAAAGTATCGTTCAGGACAACTGCATCAAGCAATTGCAAACAGTTGGGTTTTTTGTTTTTTTTTCTTTTCTTTTGTTTGTTTGTTTCTTAAGTTCATTTGATATATGTACAATTCATTTTTTTCAAAACCCGAAAAGTTCTTGATATGTATATTCACATAATATTCCTCCATATTTAAATAGTAAGAGTCTTGTAGGTTGAAAGCCAAGTAGTCTTCAGTAATATCACCTACTGTAATCCATCAAAAAATAAAGTTTGTTTCGTCTTGTCTGGCTATACCCTGGTTGTTGAATGTGAATGGGGGTGGGGATGAGGATGGGGCAGAGTATTGTTCTGTCCTCCAGTAAATGTATTGAATGTGTGTAGGGGTTGAATCCCCGGTATAGTGTTGGGGATCATTGTGATGGTGTTGGGTGTCATTAAGGGAATATCATCAGGAGACCTTCTCATAGCTAGTGTGTAGTCTGGGGGACAGGCGGTCCGAAGAACCACCTCATGTGGATGGATGGACTCACATTCATGATCCAAGTCAGTGTGCTTCATTTGGAGGGACATTATCTCCTCTTCTTGTGCATGGGTAAGATCATTGGTAGTAGTACGTTGTGGGCTACATCTCCTGTGAACGTCATGTCTCCGCTTGTCCTTTTTGTAGTACAATGCTGCAAAGGCCAAAATGTTCAGGAATAGCAAAGATGCACCGACTGCAATAGTAACGCTCAATTCTGTTGAATAGTCCCTTTGATCCACTGAAAACGGGCTTGGCTGCTGTTTGGGATCATCTTGTTTGGCTGTAGGAAAGGCTGAAGTAACAGAAACAGAATTTTTCCTTGTTGGTCTGAAAGTATTATCAGTTGATGGCACTTTAGTTGTGGTCGAGGTATACTGTGAAATGTCGTTAAGATTGTGCAGATGAGGTACCAGTTCCAACCAAAGGTTCACTTTATTGGCCCTATAATGTTCTTTAACGCGTGGTTTTAATCCAATGTGAAGATACAGTTGGTCTTTCTGAGAATATCTGGTCCATGCTACTTCTTCAAAACGATTTGGTTTTGTATGGATGAATTTTGTGTCTTGCGGTACTGGTTGATTTGGGTCACTAAAAAAATAATTTCCAATGTTACAAAGCATTTCAAAAGGAATTACAAAATTAACATAATTAAGATTTTATACTTAATGTTTAAGTCTGCCTTTGGACAGAGCAGAATGCTATTTCCTAAAATTAGTGGCCTTAATAATCTTGATTAGAAACAGCATTATGCAAATGAACCCTGCTTTTACATAGACTTCAGCGACTTCTCTAGTTCCCCAAAATGCGAGTGTCTCTCACACTGAAATCTTTTGCTGCTGAGGACAGAGTGCAGCAATGTGGCAATGCAGACAAATGTCTATGAGAGACCAGTGTGAGAGGACATCAGGCTTTGCTTTTCCGGTTTTAGTAACACACAGCTCATAAAGCTCAGCATTTCAGTTCACATGCACTATATTCCTGGCCTTCCAGAGGTGAAAGACCATGGCAGGGCATAGCTCAGAATAACACATAGTGACCTCCAACCCAACGGCCAAAGGTAGAAAAGTGCTTTGAACTAACAGTGAAAGAAGAACTGATGAAAACGTAAAAACTTTTCAAGTTTAAAGTCACATATTGTATGGTCAGAAGTGTCAATTTAAAACAAAATACACTATTAAAATAAGCTCTGCCATATTTGTTGCAATATTTACATCATTTTCTGTCTCATGGGATGAAAATCTTACCAGTGCTGGGGTAAAATCAATTACTAATATAGCCACTTTTAACTATACACTAAATGCTTAGTTTTGCACTTTTCTGGAGATCCCTTAATTATTTTGGTGTAGAAAGTTCTTTTTATTTTTTAATTTCTTCATGCAGAATGTTCACAAAGATATTTTTTCCTTCATTTTGCTAGAATGTCTAAGTGAGCTGAGGGACAGTACGATAAACATAAATATCCAACCCAATTCATCTTACAAGTGCAGAGGCATTCCCAGGGGAGATAACCAAGGCATCATTATACCCTGAGCTTGGACACAAGAGTATTCATTATCTGGTACTCACCCAGTTTTTGCAAAGTTTGTCCAGTATGTCATCACCACCGCACTTAGCATGACATCATTTTTGGAGAAATTACAAGGAAATAATTCAGTAGGACCAATCATGGGGATTCCTAGTACGTAAGGAACCTCATCTCCATGGGCTGCGTCTGCCCACGCAGGTACCTGATCTGTCTGGCAATGATGGTAGAAGGCATAAAAATACGTAGGCGATCCAAAATTGGAGTGAAGGTCCGCTGTAGCCACTGCTGGTGCAACCCACTGGTGATCAGTAAACAAAGCCAGCAGTGTTTTCCTTCTAGTCTCAGGATTGTGTCGATCTGCCCAGTCTGTGTACATGAATTTAATAGTTTCCCTCAATATATCTTTGCCTTCGGGGTATCCATATAAGTTATCGACAAAATTAGAAACAGCAAAGTCAAAATCACTAGCCGATATGCCATCTTCACTATCCACAATATTTTCGACAAATTTTAACCCTTCCCCTTGGTTAACTCCCAACATGATGTCATAATTGAGGAATTCTCCTTGTTCCATCAATATCTGAGGATCATCTGGTATGACATCGCCATCAATTACTGGTCCAAAGGCTATATGGTATCTTGCTGGTTGAATGTCCTGGTCGACAAGTTCTCTGTAAGGCTTCTTCTGTAGACATTCTACCAACTCTACTGTGTCTGACATGTTGCAACCAACTTTTGTAGCCAACATCCTGGCATATTTTGCAGGCTGAAAACTAACTGCCCAGCTGGAGAGAGCTGTTCCGCTTTGAGCTATTGCTCTTTGAAAAAGTCCTGTGGGGAGAAATATTTAAAAACTACTGATGCGACCTTGAAAGAGCAACATACTTGAAAGATTCAAAAGAGTTCTTTGAAACAATAGAAAACTTGAACAGAAGAGATACTTGAATCTTAACAGCACTTAAATACACAACATGGGGAGATCTGACTCTCACTGTACCTACAGGTCATGTGCACAACATAAATGCAGTATGTGCAGAAATTGAAGCAAATGATTCGACCTCAACATAGCCCAGCCGAGGAACGGGATTTTTAAAAGAAACTCATGAAGAAAAAGAAGTAGCATTATTTTCTACAG
This sequence comes from Eurypyga helias, assembly GCF_000690775.1. Lineage (NCBI taxonomy): Eukaryota > Metazoa > Chordata > Aves > Eurypygiformes > Eurypygidae > Eurypyga > Eurypyga helias. The sequence goes on from NW_010236391.1 coordinate 39,852, forward strand.
GATAACACTATCAGCTTGAAACAAATGCCTGAGGTTAAAGCAATTTATAGGTTGGTGGAAAAGCCAACATGTCTCTGAAATGGGTTGAATTTCTCGATATCTTTCAAGCCATCAGCAACACGCATGCATACAACTGTGTGTTAAATAAACCTAATAGACTGTTTTTTTATGTTTTGTTTGGGATTAAACTTGGTTTGAGAGGTGCAGTGGTTTTTTAATTGTGTATCGTAGCAAAAGTTGAAATTCTGGAGTAGTAGATGAGAAGGCACTAGGCAGCTATTACATTTATAATTGTCTAAGAGTCACGATCCTTTCTTGTAAGGAGCTTTTTAATGAAGGTTTATAGCGATCACACTTAGAGAAAAAGGGAAATTATATATTTTACACTATTTAACTTTGTAATTCAGAGATTTAAACTATGTTCAGGTATTCACATAGGGGAGAGAGATAGTATGATCTGGTGCTGCATATAAACTTGTAGCAAACCCCACAGACAATTAATGCAATTAATTTGAATTTAAGATGATTTAACTAGCACTCTGAACCAGGAATTCTACTCACAGAAATAACAAAATACATTTAAACTGACAATTTCTTCTCCCTTCTCTAAGTGTATTTCAGCATATCACGGATGAAAGCCTCACCCCTTGTAGTCAATGAATCAATCCAATTTTTTTGCTATTGACTTTAAAGCCATCAAAACTCCACCCTTGTCCCGACACTGCTTGTACTCCCTTTGTGTTGCGGCTCTGGGTTTTCTTGCTCCCTGTGGGGAGGGTAGTTTGGGTTCTGAAAGAGATTTTGAGTCTGAACCTTGTGCAAAATAATGCTCATCACTAACGTCAGAAACTCAGGCTATATGTAGGTAACTGTGACCTTTCTGTTTTTTTTGCATTTTCAGGAAGATAATGCACTTATTTCAGTAGCTCATCTTTTGCACTAATTATTGGATAATATTTTATAGTGGACCCTACCTCCTATAGCTCACTGTGGGTAATACAAAATGGTCTATAGCATATGCAAGTTATGCTGATTTAAGATATACGGGTCAAAATTTGGTTTTACTTATGCTGATAGGCAGCTGGAGAAATTCCACTGAGTTTGGTAGAGTTGCTTAGGGACTGGAAGTGACATCTGGCCTCGCTCAGTTTTGCTAAGTATGTATCTTTGTTCCAATGCTTGATGAATAGCTGGATACTCTCACTAAAGGAACTGGAGTTAAGGTGCTCAGTTTATCTCAGAATTTTTATTCAAAAAATGCAAAAGATGGCTTTGGCTTTGATAAGTAACATATTTCTATTGATAAAACACATCCCCTTTACAGCCTCTGTTGTAGCACCAGACCCTGTACACTCAGATGTTAGTTGGAAACAGTTGCTGGAGGAGACATTTTACAAGCTTCTGAGGAGTTTTAAAATCATTGTAGACTGCATTAGGTCCAAATCCAAAAGTCTTAAAATCACATCGGTGTAGGGACTGAAATACATAAACTCAAGCATCTCCTTAAATTTATGAGAAGTCATATTCAAGATATTAGTTCCTTGCAAGGTTTGGGTAAAAAATAAGAAAGAATAAATATATAAACCAGCTATAAAGATGGTAAAAAATATATTTGCATGTTTACAAGGTCAGATATTGAGCCAGTATAAACCAGCTCAAAGTCAGTGGAATTACCACAGAGGATCCAGGCATTATAATAAATGTAACTAAATGACAACACTGAATTTTCACAAAGATGTATTTCATGATATTTCATAATGCTTCTTTTTTGCATATTGTGTAAATCTATTTTTATTACTTGATTAAATATCTCTGAATAAGGACAGAAAGCGTAAGGTACGTATAAAGAAAATGCTGATATAAACACTATGGCTTGCTAAGTGCTACATAAACATTAAATGTTGGATTAAGTAAAAGTGGTCAAGTCCTCTGGCCATAAAGTGATCATGGGAAATGAAACTAAACATCCCTCCTTCTGCTGAAGGAATGCTTATGGAAACAGCCCTCCTCTCAAACCATTTGGTGAAAAATGAACAATGGTGTGAAAATTATTTTCATTCTCTCACACAGTTCCTGGCAGAAATGGTACCACCCAGGATGGAGAAGTACGTTTCTATCTGATAATGTGTGTGATTGCTACAGCTTATGGGCTCAGACTGATGGAAAGAAGATGTGAATGTTCAATGGACCATATCGCTGTGACTCCTATTCACAGTCTCACCAAAGTAAATAATAATAATTTGCATGTATTCATCTGTGTTTTCAGAGCACTTTCTAAAGATGGGTGCTGTTCTGCCCACCTGCAGATGGGCAGCTATGAACAACACCATCTTGAAATAGGCTGAACGCTTCCTCTCAACTACCAAGGGATCCTTTCAAAGGGAAATGAAGGAAGCAAAGAGAGAATCTGAACTTACAGTTTATGAAAGAGACTTGTTAATAATGTGAAACAAAAGCTTTTTGGAAAATGCTAAGATATTTGAAAATGTTTGAAAACTTGAAATAACTTATTTGAAGATGATCAACTCCTACTTTAATACTTTTTTAAAGGCAGGTCTAATCATCCCCAGTGGAACATAACATATATGGGGGTGTGGCACATTGTTCTGTTTAATCCAAATTTCAATAAAGCATGTGTTTGTTCTCTCGTAAAAGAAATCCTCAAAAATTTACTTCTACAATTGGATTTTAAGTATACATTCTGTAAGCCCTCTCCAGTCGCCTCCTGACTATTCTGATCTGCTGTGTTGGCAAACTGCTACATCAGTTTCCCCAAACAAATTCTGCTCCTGGCGGAATTCCAGCCATGTGTTAGAATATGACAGGGTAAAATTTGCTGATAAGAGACAACACAGGACTGTCCAGATATTGTAAATGCGGCTTTTCACATGAATGTCATGTTACATCAAGAAGATCAAGAATAAGATCAAGTAAGAGTTAGAGGAGGAGAAATCAGGTCTCTTCATTCAACTTTAAGATAAAACCTCTATGACAAAAGTTACTTTTGTGAGTTCTGATGAAAGAAGAGATGGTGCAGTGTGACCCTCAGATTACAGCATAATGAGCTAATGCTGACAGCTTGTTCTTATAGGCCAGTTTCTAAATATGTCCATAATAACTGCAGGTTTTTATGGAAAAAGAAATTACATATAACATTAAAGATCAAATTGTGGAAATGAAAATTTAAACCACAGCCTATTTTCCGCTAGACTTTTCCTGTAAAAGCTAGATTTTTTTCTCAGTTAAAATAGAGTAAAGGCCTGATCTAAAGCATCTGTCGCTTCCACTGATGTCGGTGGGCTCTGCATCATGACTGTGGGTAAATGCAGGTCTTTGAATGTCAGTGGAATTATTTTTTCATCACTGGCCAATTAGTTCCCCTGTGAGGCTACAGCAGTATAAATCAGTGGAGAACTGAAGGGACAGGGCACAGTGTGATGTCCCTGGTAAATCTAAACAATACAGATAAAAATGTGTGACAACAGTGAGACAAAAGTAATGTGATCAATAAGCAATAGCCATGCAAATGAGAGAAACCGCGTGGAACTCGGGTGCAAAAATCACAGGAAAATAAATTGGTTGCCTCAAACAGCATGTTTATAATTTCCTGCTGTCTGCCTCAACTAGAGAGAAAAGGTGTTAGTTATGGGATAGGAAAAAACATATAGAAGAAAATCCATTTGCAACTTGGATGCTTTGACAATTTTGGATCATGCATGCAAAACATTCAACCATTCTTTTATTAGATGACAGCAAGTGAAGTTCATGCAGTTTCAGACAAAATATTTCTGAACTAGGTACTTGTTTCTTTCACACAAAATAATAGTTTTTAAGCAGTTCAGCTGTTAGCCTGAAAAGACAAACTGTGTCATTTTAGTTTTCTTTAAATTCTCCTTCTCTTGAGAAACTAAACATGCCTTTCATGACTGTCTGAATATAGATGACCTCATCTACTGAGAGCATGACTGACTGGTTTTCCAAAAAGGACACCCTTAGGTAGGAAAGCAAAGAGACAAAAATGATGCACCGAGAAAATGCTGTTCAGAAGTCTGCTATGAAGTGTTTCTACAAAACTGCACAGGAAAAAGAAGAAAGTGACCCAAAATTTAAACATGCACAGAAGAGCTTGAGGGAGAAGGCAGCTTGTACAGCCTTTAGAAAGTTTGCTTAATATTGAACTGCACTCAACAGTTCATAGGAGCAAAGAGAGTATACAGAGCATCACATAGTACTAATGGCAGTGGCATGCAGACACCAAAATTGTCAAAATTTGCAACCTGCATAATACCTTTGGTTGAATTGCTCCAACGGTTACCTTCAGAATAATGGGATAAAGTCAACAGATTGACGCATGAACCGCCTGCACCAGATCCAAAAACAGTTATTCTTAATGGGTCACCACCAAAGAACCCAATATTTTCACTAGTCCATCGCAAAGCTTGAATTAGATCAAGGAGGCCATAGTTTCCTTTTGCAGCTTGGTCCCCAGTGCTCAAAAATCCTGTGAATGTAAACAAAAAAAGAAAGGGTTAGCAAGTACTCTCTGAGTAATCCAGTTGCAATCTTCTAATTAAGATTTCAAATGTTGATGCCATTAAATATTGCGCAACTACATAATTGTCCATAATCACTGGAGAACAGTTTGCAATTTTGCACTCTTCCTTAAAAAAATTATTTGGTATTCATTCTTTCGGACACAATATATTAATGTAGGGAAGATGAAGATACATCCCAGGCAAAAAAAATCGTCAAAGTCTTAACAGGTCACAGTGCATTACTCCCAAAAACTTCATGTTGACAGCACTAAGTTTCAGAGTACAGGTTTAGCCAACAGATAATGCTGCAGTCATTTTGTGACTGATTTGGTCAACTGTATTGCACTTCTGTACTTAGATGCAGTCCTGAGCTTTGCGCATGCCTGAGAGGTGACAGTTCCATTTCACTGTAGACTCTGTTTGGTTATGTCCTGGCAATCTTTCCCTCTTTTCTCCCCCCAGAAATGTAGCTTATGTCTCAGACAGGCCGGGTTGAACGGTGTGAGGAGCTCTCAACTCCCTGAGCTCTGGCCCATAGTCGTTAAGCTGAGTTAATTGGATCTACATTAAATGGATAAAGACAATTTAAACTGTTTCCTTGAGCCCTTAACATCAGAAAGATAAGAGCTCAAGGGTAATCTGGAAAGCACAAGAATTGCTCTTTTAATCATACTGGAAGAAAAATGGTGGAACATGTCAGGTGCAGAAAGGACTGTTTTACACTACTCCCAGCAGTACCCTCGTACTTAGCATGGCTGTTACTCCTGTCGTTAGAGCCCATGGACTCTAAAAGGTGGACAGTATGAACTTCAAAGAAAGTCTCTGTTGATAAAAGAAACTGCTTTGCTTTTGGATCCCATTTGTTGACGTTTCCAATTTTCTCAGCTTAATAAGCCAATGTTGAAATAATAGCAGTGTTATGAAGTAGCCCAGCACCTCCATTTGCATATCAAACTGATTTAATACTCACTAAATCGACAGTGTAACTGTTTCTCAACACATGCTTTGCAGAGAAATGCAACCATTACAACAATTATTTCCACATTAATGAGATATTAGTGGGGCTTCTGTTCTCGTCAAAGTTCTACCAATTTAACTCTCTTGAGTGCAGACAGCCTACTCAAAAGAAGTTTACAGTAGTTTTTCAGACAAACGGTTCTCAAAGGAGTCCTGCTGTTTCAGCATGACAATAAAAGCAGCTTTTGATGCATTTCTAAGAAGGAATACATATGTGCATATACATATACAAAGTAAGAATTTAGCAAGATAGGTGCATGCATGTATCTATATCCATGTTTACAGTTAACGTGTTATTTGTACTTTATTATTATTCTGACTTGGTTTCACATGGCAAGCTTACATTTGGCTTTCTGCTGTGCATGTAGACATTTATACTAACAGACCATCTTTACTGTAAACTGCGCTGAAAGCTAATTGGCCTCACTGCCTCCATAGTTGAGCTATGCTCCGTTTAGGGCGAGCGGCTTTGTTTGTGTAGGTCAATCCTGATTTTTGTTACCATGGAGAGGGAACAGGCAAGAGGCATAAGGTGCCAGGCCAGCAATTCTCCCATTTCCAGACCTAATGTACCAAGTCTAATGGGCATGCTTCATTCACTGTAGCTGTAGTAAATTGTTACACTGATACTAGACTTTAAAATAACCACTATTCTACACTAAAACCTGCCACATTTACTACTTAACTGTATAAAAAAGCAAAGTAGCATCCCTACCACAGAAGAAAACACGACCTTGATATTCATGGAAAGACCAGAAAGGAAATCATGAATATAATTAATTCAGTCTCATTTTACTATTACAGCTCAGTACTGAGTTGGGATGAATATTTCACCTCGCTTCACTCTCTTTTGTTTTCTTCTGTGTTGCCAGAGGGGATGGTGTGCATGCCTATGTGAAAGGACTCCCCCAGTATAATCCTTCCTGCACAGAAGCCTTCACTGCTGTCTTCACGCTCCACTAACAAGTTTTGCCCCCATAAACAGTTTTTAAGGACACAGAGAGATGATGTCGCTGAATCTGTGATAGCAGATCTAATGAAAACTTCCTAACCAGTCTCACTGCCTTTGTCAGTCTGCTTGGAGTTGAGGGATGGTACCAGTGACTGTAACAAAATTTAAATGTTCGAATTTGTGGGAACTGCAAGATCCTGTGGCTGCACATGCTGGGAAAGTCTTCCCCTTTCTTTGTAAAAGTATAAGACTGTGGAAATTCAGTGACAAATCAGTTCATCATACCAAGCACATAAGTGACTGCACTGATTTACGGGATTAGGGGAATGATTGACACCGGCTGTCCTTGAAACACAGGCAGCAATGAGATGAGATGAGAGCAGCTACCACGGTTACCAAAATTGTGCCCTAAACAAGTCCCTCCTCTGTTTTTCCCCTTTCCCTGGCTTGCAGATTTCCTCAGCCTGGACAGGATCCGCTCTCAGCAGAGCTGCAACCTTGGTTCAAAGAGATCACGTCGATGCCCAAAGTGACTCCAAGGCACTTATTAGGAAAATAGATGGTAGGTTATAGCCAAGGTACCGTGATCGCCCTGAGGGAGAACAAATGCTAACACACTTTCTGAAAAAGTTGTTTTCCGTACTCTGTATAATATGCAGAAATGTGGGAAGCAAGTAAGTCTTTGCCTGGAAAAGCAACAAAGGAAAGTTATAGGTAGAGCTTCAGGGCAATCCCCTGCTATTAAATGAGCTCATATCCAGCCCTGAAGCTTGATGGGGAAATGGGAAACTCCTGGGAAACTATAAATATACTACTTTTAAAGAATCTTTGCGAAAAGGATCTTAAAAAGAGAGCAAAAGAGGAAAAGCCTTCTGTTGCTGAAACTAGACATCAAGAAGCTTGCATTCAGTTCAGGAAATGTGCCAGAAGGGGGAGCTTTCAGTTTATTTAAAAAAAAAAAAAAAGGGGGGGGGCTTTCTGATAAGAATAAAAAATATTTCTGCAATATTAGTAATATTCTCCTCATTCATCTATATTAGACAAATTATGACTTGCGTCCAGAGCAACAGCTCCGATGCAAAAGAAATATCTCACGCCTCCTCAGCAAGAACTACATTGGCTGACTTCCATATCTGCACAAGATGGATGATTATTGATGTTGACTTTCATGACATGAAACATTTCTATCTCATTTTTCAGAACCATAAGAAGCCTGTTAATATCGCCACCTGTTCATGCCTTTTTTCTTGCATGCAGTAGTATCAGCACGGCTTAGAAGCATTCAAAATGTCATGAAATCAGAGATGGGACTGATAAAACAGATGAGGTTTTTCTTTCCAGTTTGTGGTTTTTTTTTCTAGCGAGGAGTGCCTCAGCACAGATAAACTCATCTACTAAACAACCGTACCAAAATGCTTTAACACACAGCTTCGTACCCAGGCTGTAGGTCTGTGGGTGCAAGTACTTATTCCTGTTTATCACTCAGATAAAACAGAGATTACAACAATATTTTTCATCTTTATCCCCAAAGGAGCCTTCAGAATGTAATTAATATAGATACCATACATTTCTGTGCATTTCTACACATTGCTGTGACACTGTCTAGATACCAAGCTAGCAATTTTGAGTCACAGAGGTGAACCTGCTCTTGCTGAAAAGGGCTTGTGTGTCTGAAAGCTTGTCTGTTTTTAAACTGTATCAGCTAGTCTATTAAAATATATTATCCTTCTCTGCAAATGCCATCTGATTATTATCCTTGGATTGTCATCTCTGTGAGAACACACCTATCATAAGCTACCACCTTTTGCTCTTGTAAAAAAGTGAAGTAAATTATTCTTTATTTTAGTTATTCCAGGAAGACATTTCCAGAAAAACTTATTTCTGCATTATTCTCTAAAAAGGTCAGATTGAGCTAATTTTATTCCATAATTAAGTCCTTCTACTGGAAACATTCCAATCATCAGCTGAACAATTGCTATTTTATATTCTGAATGGAGAGGTTATCTCTTCTTTTATCTCCTCCAAAGGAGCAGATGGTAATAGAATTATGGAAGTGAGGATGTGGTCTTTTGTGAGTTTAAGAAAGAGATTTATTAAGCTCATTTGGACCATTTCTCTGTTACATGTCCGTTAGACAAATAGGCAGAGTATGCCACAACTAGGCCCTGTATTTTGTGTTAAGATAAATTTTAATGCTTTATAGGCTTATCTGCTTGGGTAATGATTTCTGCTTGCCATTCAGATAAATCTTCTTCTAATATGATTCCAGCATTTTTTGAAGTGTAAATAAAATAATAAAGTTGGGAAAGTGAAAGTGTTTTCTTGAAAATCTGTGTACATTGAATTATTTTAAGCTCTGGCCTAGTTTGAACATGCAAATTCAAGCAGTGAGAAGGCCAAGACAGAATTTTTCCTAATCTAAGGGACTGCTATGACCCCATGATTCAGGAAAAGACTGCTACAGGCTGGTGGTTGCAAAAGTGTAATTTCCCATCACAGAGAACCAAACTTTCCCTCTGATGAGTTCTGCCCACGTAAGTGTTTCATAGCCCAGCGACCTTTGTGGCTGGCTGAAAGTAAGGGGCAGAATGTCTTGTTGGACAAAAAAAAAAAAAAAAAAAAAAAATCTACCTGCAAGAAAATACACAGCGACAAATGCTACTCTAAAAATAAAACACAAGAGCTTATAAAAACTGGTGTGAGGGTTTTTTTCAAAGAGCTGAGTTACTGAAAGCTGTAACGCCTAAGACTTTAATATTACCCACCTGTTTAGGCATGTGTTACTATAATTTAGCGATGTTTCCAGTTACAATTCCCTATGGAGTCAAGTATCGTCTTCTGTTTTGTTACAAGCAAATGTTAAATCGTACAAGCATAAATGCATCAATGCATAGCAGAAGAATACAGGACATATTTTGAGGGAAGAATTTATATTCCCTCTGGATTGCAAGTTCCTTGGTTAGGACTTTAGTTTGACACCCTCTATTAATATTGAATGGTAATTGCCATCTACAGAAAATTTCAGTTGCCCTTTAAACTATACCTACTCAGTTAGAAATGTGAGCAAGATAAGCAAATTTTAAGCAATACGGTTAAACTTAAAGAGCACATTTGTTTTCATCTTAGACATCTCTCTTGAATTCGCATCAGCTAACTAATCTGAATGAATTACGTGGGCAGCAGCGCTGTGAACATTAAGGTATATGTGATATTCATGAAGCAGAGGATACTGCTCCTCGCTTTGCTGACCAGCACATCCTAATATTAATAGCATATTTTAGTAATGGATAAGGGGTAAGGTGACTAAAAGGACTAGGAGCTCCCAAAAGGAAGATGTAGGAGAATATAAGCTATTTAGTGCAAGAAAAATGTTCCCTCGTAGACATCTGCAATATACCTCTGCTCGAGAATCAGATAAGCAAGTTTTCTGAAAATGCTGCTCAATCAGGAGTTTTGTATCAAATCCATTTAATATGCACAAAAGTAATTGCAACTTGAGCAAAGTACTCATCTGTTTCTGCAGATTTCTGCCACATACATATTAGTAATAAGATTAACAATTTCAGGAGTGCAAGATTTTAGCTTAACTCCATGAAAAGTGCAGAGTATCATGTGACATCATTATCGCTCTTTCCTGGCTGGTTGAGATACGCGAGACATTTATATGCAGATTTCATCTTTATTTTATGTATAGAAGATAAACTAATATGTCAGAATCTTTGCAGATAGACACACTGTACTTTTAAACAATTAGAAGACAAACGTTCTGCTGCAAAATGCTTGCTAACAGAGGTACAGTGTCAGGTTGGACAGGGCTCTGAGCAACCTGATCTAGGTGAAGATGTCCCTACTCATTGCAGAGGGGTTGGACTAAGTGACCTTTAAATGTCCTTCCAACCCAAACCATTCCATGATTCAGTACGTTATATGCATAGATGTGCAAACTGTTCATGTTTCACGTAGTAAGTTAAAGGGACTGGTCACATGAATTGTTCAAAAACTTACTTTTATCTGCTGATGTCATACCATAAACTCTATAAATTAAGGACAAGTATTTTCCATACAAATAGGCTGCATGGATTTTTTTAAGCCCACAACTCTGTTTTGGGATGTGTAAGACTTGAATTTCTATAGTGATCAAGTCGTGACTACGAAAACAGCTGAACGTGCCATGTAACACTAATCAGCACTTCCTGGTGGGGACCAGGAAGGGTTCTGATAAAGGCCCAGTTTAATTGCAAATGTTTTGAAGTGGTGGATTTTTTTTTTCTTCAACAAAGGCTGTTTTAGAATGAAAATCCATCCTTCAACACGGCTGGGCTATACGGCTGACTCAAAAAGAACAGCTCAGAAACTGAAATGTTTTTTGTGAGGAGCAGTTCCCACTATTCACATAACATCAGTCACTTGTTAAAAAACTAGGAAACAGCTCAACTATTTTAACTGTCTTAATTAAGCTGTGTTACTGTAAGAACAGTACCTCAAGGTTAAGTGTATGAACAATAAACCGTTTCGTGAGCAATGCAAAACAGCTGCAGTAATTCATTAACGTACAAACTGAAGTGCTGCCTCTGTGAGGTAGAATTCCTTGAAAATACCAATAGTACCACCCTGACTGGCCAGTGGGATTGCCTCAGCAGTTAGCCTTTGGAAATTCCCATTCATTTCACCATAGTAAACTTTTTATAGAATGAATCAGTAAATATAAGAACTACTAACTGTATCCTTTGTCCTTTGGCATTCTGAAAGTATATATGGAGAAAAGTTTGTGATCACGTGTGGGAAACCTCGGCTAGTCTGAGGGATTGGAATGTAAGCTTAACATTAACCTTGAGCAGATAACCGTGTACCCTTAAGGAGTCTGGAAAGTCCCGAGAAGAGCTGAGTAAACAAGAGCAAGGTACTGCGTCCGCAAGGAGAAGTTTATCGAAGATGTAAGAGATGAAGAGATCATCCTATCATGAACTGTTGGTCCTTTGAGTGAACCAAACATGTATGGACACACATTCTTAAGAAAGATATAAAATGGGCTTGTATAAACAATAAAGGGTCCTTTTTGGCCTTTGGCGTTGGTGCACGATTCCATGCGTGTACTGTCCGTCTCAACAGCGACAATCACGTATAAACTCAGATGTGCTTTTTCAGTACTGCTGTTTTACAACTGGAATTTTAAACACACCTCACACAGTACCAAATCCTTCCTATTAATATTAGTGAAGTGGCCAGAGCTTACTGAAAGGCTTCAGGCTTTCCTCGTGGTTTTTGAAACAACAGAAGTGTTCACGTCCTTGCATTTTCCTTAATTTCCCGTGAGAGACTAAAACTGAACACCGCAAGTTACGGAAGCCCCTTACAGCTGTTTGAGCCTGGCATCTGTCACTTGCCAGTGCTGATACATTACAGCAAACTTCCAGTACGGAGGCAGATTGTGAAGAGTGAAGTGTCTCACTCCAGAGCACTTTATTCTGTTGTCAAACATGTATTGGCATGACTTCACCGGGCGCAATGCAGCCCAAAGCAGGTTAACCCTCAGTCTTTTTCCAAAACACAGGTTCTCTTTCACAGGCTACGTTGAAGTCCTTTAAATGACAGAAATAGTCTGGATGAAGCCAATTTTTTTTCCTATCTTCAACTATTACAGAAGGAAGGAAGTTGCTTAGATTTGCTGTGATACTCTTGGCAAGTATGCCGCGGACATTGGAACAGTCTGAGATTATAATTTCTAACATTCTCTGAGGGCTGTGAGAAGAGGGTGAATCCTTTCTGCCTTTAAAGTTTCACTAAAGAGATAATAAAAGTCTGAGAGTGCTTTCAAAATCTTCAGGTGCCTCTTGCTCATGTGGTCGATGGTTATTTTCCATTCTGCCTTCTCTGTCATGTCGGGACAGTGGTAGGCAGTCTCTCAGATTCCAAGTATTTTCTATGCACTAGACATTCATGTACCAGTGCCGGTGACAATCCCGTGCTGGCACGTGGAGTCATGGTATGTGGCAGGCCCACACGACGAAGCAGGTCAGCGTTTGTAAGGCAGCGAGCTGGGCCATTTCTCTGTATCACGGCTTGGTGCGGTGCTGTTTCTCTCCAGCTCTCCCAGCCCACGTGTCAAGCGTGACCAGTTAGTGGGTCACAGCTCCTGCGGCGTGTGCCGAGCTTGTCAGACGCAGGGCAATGGTGAAATTACAAGAAGTCAGATGTTCGCCATAGCACTGTCAGCTGCGGAGACAAGTTTCACAGACGCAGTTCCCTAAGCCTGTGCGGGAGAGTTGGTGTCGGGGTGGGAAGCGTAAACTGCTCCTGTGCTCTGCAGGCAGCTCTTGCAGCCAACGGTTTGGCTTCAGCACAGGGAGCAGCATAAAAGGGGTTTCAGACCTCTCCTCTAAGTACAACAAAGCTGGTCCCAAATGATCACCCGAGAGACAGCTCTACAGTAGCTTATTACAGCTGGTCTTTGCTGAAGAGTCAAATGAAAGTCTGATAATAATCTCAGCGATACTGTAAAAGAGTTATATAAGCAACAGGGCCAGTCCACTGTAAGTGATCTTTAATACTGATCTCTGGATACGCTGTAAAAGGGAAAAAGAAAAGGAGGAGGCAAGTCTAGTCGCAGAAATAGAGCTGCAGAAACTAATTTCATAGGATTTTTAGTGATATGCGCTGACACGTACTGGAAAGTAGAGGTGAGCCTAAGAACTGATGAATGACATTTGGCATAGGTGGACGCAAAAGGCAGCTGGAGTATGTTTAACTGTCTCCTCCTTTAAAAATACAGAAAAATAGATGGGGTTTGCTATAGAAAAGAGCAGATATCTATGAATATTTTCATCTTTGATAAAATAAGCAATTCTGCTGCCAGCAGAGAACATCTGCTTAAATGCCTTCCACGAGGTAAAAATCATAGTTGTTCTTACATGGCTGAGTCATGCTCTAGGGCAACACAACTTTTAGTTTAAAGTATTTTTAAGTTGCTTTCAAACTTTTCACAGGAAACGAACAACACTGTATTACTAAGTAACACAACAGCAATGCACCACCATCTTTGAGAACTTTAACAAAAATATAAATAAAATCAGTAGTCTCTAAAAGACAGCATGGGCAACACCAAACCTTGTTATGGGATAAAGTGTGGAATAATAAACATCAAACACATACTGATCCTTTCAAATATACTCAGGCAAAGCCCAAATGATAAGGGAAGTCTACGTGAGAGAACAGAAAGCCGATAGCCAAAGCCATCACTTGACTTTTCTCCTTGGCAGAAGAAAGCGATGCCCCGAGGGAGAGATTCTTGTCTTCACCAGGATTGAGTGCACAGCTGTTCCAGTCCTACTTACTTCAAGTAGTGCAATATGCAAAATTAAGTTGCCAACAGCACATTGCATCAAATATCTGTCCTTTATTATGGTCTTACGGCATCCCTATTTTCAGTAGCAAGATCAAAACCAAGGCATTAAGTTATGCCGGTCTTTTGTGCAATACGCCCTATCTTCAGCTTTAGATGATACAATTAAAGGCAGCTGTTGCAAACTTGGAAAGCATTCTATAGTGGAGAGTTAACAAATATCAATGTTGTTAATGTGGATGGCTTTAAAAATCAAAATTGACCCCATAAAAAGACTGCTTTCCATTTGCCTTCAAGATTTGGGTAAAATGAATTCATTATCTCAAGATCGCCCAGTTGGTATTGGAAGATCTTTCTACGCAGAAATTTCTGGTATATAATGAGCTGTGTAATATGTTCAGCTACTTAGAACTACATGTAGTTCAAACTCAGTTTTCAAAAGCATCTTTTAGGTAGCACATTTTAATTGCCAGAGAACACATTTTCTAACTTAGTTCTGGAAATTGTCTTTGCTTTATAATGGTCACTATGCTTGTGCACTAGTGTATGTTTTCAGTAATCCCACACAGATTTTCAGCATTTTGAATATGTGGATGAGAGAAAGGATGGGTTTCATTTCAATGGAAGGGAAAATTCATGTTTCAGAAATAAAAAAAAAAATCATAATTACAAGTTCCATTGAGAGGGACAGCACCGTAATTTTTGATACTTCTTCACAATGTGGGGATTTGCAAAGAGGGTCCAATCAATGCTAATATATATTCTATGAGCTGATGAAAGGGAAGTCAGAAATGTTCATGTAAAACTGTATATGCAAATCACTAGTTAGAAGCCTAGCAGCTATTTGAAAGTGCAATCTTTCAATCAGAACACAGAAATTATGGTGCTAATTTACTGTGAACTCAAATCTCCGTATTTGAAAATAAATAGAAAAGATTAACCATGGGACCAATTTACCAAGAACTGCATTCAGTATGTCATCACTACGTTTTCAAATCAGAACTGGAGACTTTCTATAAATACGTCACTGTTCAGGTAAGCTTTAGTTCAGAAAAGTTTTGTGAATGGTATAATACAGGTAAAGGTCATACCAGATCATCACAAAAATGTCTTCTCACTTTTGAATGTGTGAGTTAAACAACATATGAGGCTTAAATAATCAAGATCTGACTTCTGTAGCCTGATCAGTGCAGATGGACCCTAAGTTCTGAGAAATAAATCTTTTCTACCTTCCTCCTCTTGTCTTCTCCCATTCCTCTTCTCTTTTTGCACAGCTTAATCTTATTTAATCAGCATCAACATTATTCTGGAATTCTGTTATTCATGTGAATTTCTCTGTGCGTCCACTATGCTCTCTGAAATACACCTGGGGGCACACAGTCAATTCATCGCTTGACAAACCTTTGTGAATACCTGGCAATATTTTTACCCTTGGGATAACAATCTGCCATGCTCTCTACAGATGCTAAGTGGTTGACCAACTCCTTGACCCACCTGTGGCATCACATCCACATCTGTTTCCTTGCTGGAATACAATATGGAGGGGTAGCACAGTGATCATAAAGATGACGTTCTGCTCTGTCCCTTTAAACATCTGGTGTCATATTTGTCTTACTGAAGTCACTGTATTTGTGGTGATCTTAAAAGAAAACACAGGCTATCTTAGCCTGCACGTAAGAATAACCTCTAAAGAGAAGAAGCAAGCAGAAAAAGCACCAACCCTGTTTCAGTTTGAACTGTAAAGTGAGGTATTTTGGAGCACAGCACACCACCTTCATAATTACAGCGCATCAGGTTATATATCACAGCTTGTTATTGCAGCTGCCATTTGTGTTTCTGATGGCAGAGATGCCGAATCTATTCTTACCCAGAGAAAAGGACTTGTCTAACAGAAAGCTGAGAAATACAGCAGGTTTTCAACTTATACCTCTGGGCTTCTAAAAGTCTGTGAACTACTTCTCAGGGGCCAAAGATCACTAAGAAAAGCAAACCAATTAAGAGCAAACACCAACATACTTTATGGTCGTCTGCGTCCTTAGGGAAAACTGAGAGGCCTGTAACAAAAGCATGTCGAAAACAACCATCTTCATACCCAGGGCTGTGCTAGCGAGATTCTTACACTGCTTTCAGTGCTATTAACTGAACACCACAAACATTGTAAGAGCATATATTCCCAGACAGAGGCATCAAATCTAATTTTCTGGTAAAGATCTATCGGTTCTGGTAAAATGTGAAGTAACTAAGAATTAGCTGCATCACCATATGCCTGCTCCTTTCGTACACAGCATCCTGCCTCTCCGAGTACAATTTTGCTTTCTGCTGTGTCTGAATTTCCCGTTCCATAGGGCAAAATACTTCATCTCTTCACAGTGATTTTACTGGACTGCAAGATGCATTTTGTGTCTTAAAGGCAGGGAGAAGAAAAGTCACAAATGGGATGAAGGTAGCTCTGACAGAGACAGTAACTGCCGTTTACCCCCAAAAAATGATTGCTGTTAAACTATTCCTCCCTAGCAAAACCCTAAGGGAATTGCCCACAGCTGACCGTACAGCTGCTAAACAAAACAGCAGGACACAGAAGATATGTATTAATATACAAATCATACCCACAACTCCTGTGGGTCTCTCCAGAGGGGTATGGTCATACGTATATCCCCTAACTTCTCCAGCAACAATTTAAATAAATGCAAGATGTCAAGGAATCGTCCTTAGTCCGAGGAAAAGGAAGGAAAAAAAGCCTCAAATCCACCCAAAGTTAATTGAGGCTAGAATCACTGCAGCTCCATCCATTGCAATTTCACATTGGTGCACTTCAATTAAGGCATAGTAAGAGTGCAAAGTAATTTATACTTATAGATTAGATGTCGCCTGTGAAAAATCACCGATTAACTGAAAGTGGGCTTCTGGAGTACAGGAAGAACAAATGTTGTAGTACTCTGAGTTTCACTTTTCAGCCAGCACCTTGATACCACAAAAGCAAAGCTGAAACACCTTTATTTCAAGGTTTATTAATAAGCGCTCATATGCATGGGCACGCACCAACACATGCTATCAGCGTGTTGATCTTCAGGCTTCACTAAATAACGTTTCATTCACCAATAAAGTACCAACACAAAAATCCCTGTTTCCAATAATGATCTCAAATGTTTATTCGGTTGCTGAAAGGCAACTTTTAAAGTCTGTTTTCTTACAATTAGAGAATTCTTTGAAAGATCGCCTATTCCAGCCTTGACTAAATGCAGAGCTGTGGTTTTCTGTAAGACGTCGCATCCATTCATTCCACTCCACAACGACTACCATATGCATTACCACTGCATGATCTGAAAATATGCATGTACCTACCTACAGACACATGAAGCGCATTGCTATTCTAAATCCAACCAATTCTAGTGAAGTCAAGAAAATTTGCTGGTTCAAACCAAGCAAGGGTTGAGATACGTAACACCATGACATTAGTAAGTGCATTCATAGACACTGCACCAAATATACAGCAACAAAGTGGCTAAACTAAGTAATATTTAATGGGTAGCCAAAAATAATTGATATTTCAGATAATTAAGTATGTGAGATGACTGGAAGCTGAAGTAAGATTCTGGAAATCTTTGAAAAGAAAAATGTGTCTACATATGACATCCAGGTCCCAATAACTGAGATTGCTCTACAGTTAAAGATTTCTGCAACAAATACAGTGTAAGAAAACCAGTGTCCAACTGAGGTAAATGTACTGTTAAAGATGCTAACTTTGCATTTACTGCCCCTATATTCGGTCCACAGTAGGAAGCCGGATGTCAGGTATTGCCTAACTGGAGATTATCACACAGCAGTTCCACCTAGAATGGCTATTTTCACTTTTTTGCCATAAGAAAACAGAAACCTGGTAAGGAGAAAAGTGAGGAAAATAAAAACAAAAAAACCTAAATTATTTCATGTTTCTGTCAGGTATTTT
Organism: Eurypyga helias; assembly: GCF_000690775.1. Classification (NCBI taxonomy): domain Eukaryota; kingdom Metazoa; phylum Chordata; class Aves; order Eurypygiformes; family Eurypygidae; genus Eurypyga; species Eurypyga helias. The sequence goes on from NW_010236391.1 coordinate 57,641, forward strand.
AAAATCTAACACTTTTTTGAAAGCTACTCTACAATTATAAAGTAATACTTTGATACAATACAATTACACGGTCTGTGAGTAGGAGGATTCTTTTATTGCAAGGGTAATATTCTTCAGTTACTCACATTTGGATAAAATTAGGTGTCTTGAAGCTTACAACACCCACTTGCAGCCAAACTGAGAGAAGGAAGACGAGTCAGAGGTCACAGGGAACAAATTCTCAGCCCTGAGCAAGAACTGAATTTATACAAAATGGTCACATCTAACAAAACTGTGCTCAGAAGAGGACAAGAAAGTCAAGCACTTCTGTAAGGCAGCTAAGAAACATTATGGCAAGGAGTGTCTTGCTCAGAGGCATCAGTTTTCTATTTTGCCATCACAATTCTTACAGCTTACCAGGAAGTTAACTAATATGCACGGTATTCACACAGTAAGTAAAACGGTGCTAATTTGTTTTCAACACTTAACCAAATATTGCAGGTTCTAAAGGCACTTTCTTAGCCTCAGATGAGCTGGAAAATCTAATCTGCGCTAATTTTCCCCAAAACAGATGGTGCATGAATTAAACTGTGTAGACCCTTTTAAGCTTCCATTCTCACTAGGTCCCTTTTGGTATAACTGATGTTTTGTTTCTTAGGGCTCTATTCTCCTGCACTTATTTCTTTTAAATAACTGAAAATAGCCTCCTTAATTGTACAGGAAGATACACTCAATGGGAGAAAAGTCACAGAATTTGGGCCTTCAAGGTATTACGTTATGTATGCAAAGCTTGTCACTAAAACCATTATAATGGTATCTCTGTTATTTACAATGGGAAAACGTTTCATTCCAGGCCAAGAAATATCAATACCTGTACAAAGTAAATAAAGCCAGGACTATGCCAGTAAACCTCATTCATGTACACCAGGTGAAGGCAAGGAGGTATGAACTCAGAGAACTAAAGACCGTCTGATCTGAAAATTAAGATCGCAGATAGTAGGTATTAACAAGTGATTTTAGCTGCCGTTTATTATTGTAAATGGCTTAAAACCTCACCACAGCCCCAGGCTTAACTATGTTAGAGAGGTAACAAAGGATGTTTTAAGGTTTTGTGTGAGGGAAAGGAATCAACACGTGGAAAAGCATTAAAGTTGAGAGAGTGAAATGACATGAAAAGAGAGTTTATTAAGCCAAAACGACTCACAGTTTCTCAGTAGCCTAAGAAAGTAGATTTCTGCAACATGCTGTTGCAGTATCATAATCTTAAGAAGAAATAAGTTTCACAAACCTGCAGCAGCCACTTAGGGGATACCCTGTTCTCCTGGAGCTGCCGCACCTCCTTACACAACATTTCCCATCGCTCCCTCCACTACGCCGGACATTTCTGTAGGGCACGTAAGCATCCCAAGACCCAAGGTCCACTTGGATTTCAGCCATGATCCACTCCTTAGGGAGCGGGTGGATGAAACAAAATATAAATGGTCTATTACTGTTCTTCCTTTCCATGACGTTTATGTGTTGCCCTGAATTCCTCTGGAATCAGGATGGGTTACAGTATGTTATGTTTTGATCCTCACCCTGAATAATAAGGTAGTAGTAATAGTGCACAGGAACAAGGAGACAGCACAGAGGGGAGTGACACACCCGAGATTATAGAGGAAAGCTGTGGTGAAAGAGGTAATTGAACCTGCCTCTGAATTATGCGGCCAGAAACAGCATCTGGTATATTTAAGCAACGAAATACCCAGAGAAATATTGTTCCATTCTATTTTGAAAATTTTTTGCAACCGCATGCCCACCTTCAAAATTCTAGTGCAAATGTTCATTCAACATACTGTATAATGTAAGCTGGATGCTAACTGATGAAATAAATTGAGTTTTAATAGACTTTGCTCAACAACACACCCCCAATGACACATCAGTAATTACCATCAGATCTCAAGCAACATCCTGAGAAAGTTACTGAATGTAAAGCGCATCTGCTAGATTGCAACGGGCTGCATTCTTGGTGTGCTCGAGATTTGTCAGAAAATGTATTTATACTCAACAGTAATTCTGCTGACTCCGAGGATTGTTTCAGTTAACAAAGGCATCTCTGACACTGCAGTATAGAATCGTGTCCCATTTCTGGCAATGTACTGCTAGCAAAATGCCAGCTGTTTTCAGTGGAGGATCACTGTGATACAATGAGCTGATGTACTGGTCTGATTAATCTTTATATGATTTCTCAGCTTCTAACATTACATTTGCCTAACTTTATGTTTGTAGGCAATGGTGTAGAACATCACTTGACAGTTTAAGCACTTAAGTTCTTGTTCTTTTCTCACGAGAGAATTACCAAAGAGAGTTCCTCCCTCTTAATTTGTTAACTTCTGAAAACAGCAGTGATGGGTTGACTACATAGACTGTAGAAAGAGAGTGGCTCAATGACTAGCCATTTCATTTAGTATCATTCTGTCTACCACTGCTGTTTTCCTCCATTAGAACAAAAGGTACCACATGGATTTTGCTATTCAGTGATCCATCAGTCAAATGCAAAGATGATGAATTATAATTTCAAAATACTTACTTTGAAAATGTTTGTGTAATTCTCATGGAAAAATCACATGTGATTTAAGAAATAGGTAGAGTATGTCCCTAAAAGTGATTTTAAGACAATACATTTCTATTTAGGATAAAGCCTACAACTTCTACTGCATTCTTCCTTCTCCTACTCAAAATTACAATTCATAGCTTTAAGTTTGGAAAGCTGTTTGACAACATTATAGAGGACTGTTTAAAGCATTACAGTGGCTGGAATACTGTGCTCCCCTCTGCTGTTAGTAAGTCGAGGACCAGCCATCACAGTCTATGGGGGTGGATCTGATCAAACCTTGAACTGATTTTTTTTTCCCCAAATACTCTTGGTACTTTTTTCAATTCTTAAAATATATAGTTTATATTAAGTTTTCCTGTGTCGTTAGCTATATGTGTTAAAAACTAAACCACATAGATTAATGTCTGCTTCATTCCAAACCATTTTTAAATACTGCCGTGCACTGTCCCAGTTATTGTTTCACCATACGTATACATCATATTTCACAACATGTTATATCTCACACTAAAAGTGTCTGAACACAGATAATGCTGTGCAAGGTATGAAAAATATTTACTTTAACACTGTAAATCACTTCCTGATAGCTGCTGGGAACTAACTGGCCAGTAGTAGAAGAATAGAAGACTTTATACTTGTATCTTTGTCCCTCTTCTCAGAACTATGTCAAAATAGATACAAAGCATGGAGAAAAGGTGCTTTGTACTAAAAAAAAGGTCGATAAAGGAATGCTATAGCTGGACAGCAAAAAACTTAGACATAGGAAAAGCAAGCTTGTTTGGACCCCTGTTTAGTACAACCGATTATTATTTGTAACTATATTATATTTTTGCATTCGTGGTGCTCTAGGTGACTGTCTCTGATAACCTCACAGGTGCTGTGGGTTGTACCTCACTTCATGGAGCAAAGGAAAATGTCCATGTCTAGATCACAGTATTTATTGTCTTTTTTAGATTGCTACTGTCTGGGGGCTTCAGGCTGCTTAAATTTTAAATATGTATCATTTTAATCCCTTATCTTGTTCCAAGCATAGGAGGAGTTGTGAAACTAGAAAGTTGTTCCTTGCTTTCAAAATGTAGTCCTGAGTTTATCCTTCTTTTTGTTTTGTTTTTTGGTTGTTTGGGGTTTTTTTCTCCTAATGTATGTATATTTAAGGTCCCTTCCAACCCAAACCATTCTATGATTCTGTGACATCAGGATCAATGAGTTTCATCATTGACAAATAAAGATTGGACAGCTTTCTGCATATCACAGTATCCACACAGACACCTTGTCCCCACATAGGTAGAGCAGGTATTGACCAGGGTACAAAACAGAGTAAATAAGGAGGCACGGTTATCATCATACTAATTATAAGAGATCAGATAATAAAGTAACCAAGTTGGGATGTCACAATCACCTTACCCAAGACCTGTATAGAAAACCCATCCAAAACTGAAAGCCTTATCAGTCACTTCCTATGAATTTGCTCATGGGGATTTTGTCACTGCTCTCAAGAACAGATGATTGTTTTCTGAGGCAGTGAAGAGAGTGAACTTAATGAAGATATTTCCATTAATTTCATAGACTCTGAATTCCTCATTTAAAACAGGGATTGAACACTGGGGCATTTCCTGCTGTTTATTGCTGCTGCAGCAAAATCTTGCATATATGTTTTAAAATCAAAACCCTGAAGCTATTTATTCCAAAGCGATTAATTGATTGGAGAAGATGCTTATTATAAAATAATGAAAGATTTGCTTCACAGCTCAGCTATTGCATCTATTTACTGTTGCCAGTAATACAAAGGGCAGAAATGGAAGTAGCAGTTATTTCATCACTATATTGGTTTCTTTCATCTGTTTTCAAATTAGTAATCAGATTACCTTTTGCCTATACTCTCACCATGGAGGGCTGAACAGAATGAACTTTTCACCCCTAGAATCTTTTATATTCAAAGCATTTGGTTTCCCACAAGCTAAAGAAAAAAATAATTATACAATCTTTGTTCCCACTGCAGGTACCTAGCAGGTTTTAAATATAATAAATGCATTCTGGCAAAGTTAATGTACCATAAAATCAAGCAGACTGTATCACTCTTTGATACATATACCTGGTAAGCCATCACTGAAAATAACAGTAATTTATGCTAACAGATTATTCATCCATAGCAAACCCACCCTCTCTGTCAGGAAAGGTATTTTAAGATACAAAAACATATTCCCCTCCTCCTATATGTTTTCTCTGACTACATTATTTACCCAAGATGCAGTGTCTGGTTTAGGTCCTGCTTTTAGTCAATTTTATAGCACGACTGAAACACTGGAAGTCAAGTGACTCAGTGCAAGGTCACACAGTGAATCTGTACCTCCGTGCAAACCAGAGCTCGAATGCAGCCACCACCTGCTCCTCTGCCCTACATCATCCTGCCTCTGCTTTTAAAAGCATTAGCCTCAAAAAGAAGTTGGTCTTGCAAATTCTGTTTACAGGCATTAGGGGCAGGTGAAGCGCTGCTCGGGAGGATCAGCAAGCTCCTGTGATTGGGATGCAGGGCAAACCGCACTTGTAAAACCAACTTCAAGGGTTGCCGGCTTCCTCTTTGCTGTCACGATCCTACTTATCTTTCATGCGACACAACAGTGCAGATGCCAAGGTCATAAAAAGTATTATATGGTTCTGCCTGCCATCTCTTCGAGGTAGGTTGGCAAGGCAAAGGGCTACAGACAGAAAAATGGAGTAATAAAGTTTAAGTAGTGGGCAATAATATCCATCTGCAGTGCTGCAATGCCGATTAAGAGATTGAAAAAACTCCCTGTGGCTCTAATTGGATTTTCTTGGGTTGTGTACAACCCCTGGGGCCCTACACTGATAAAGCCTGCTTGTGCTGCCTGTTTATCCTACATGCGTGACTCTATATAATGGACTCACCTGTAAAACCTACAGATTCTTATGGTGCTGTGGAGCTGTCACAACACCCTCTAGATGGCCATCTAAAAAAGTCTTATTTATACTGTAATAAGAACAACAAAAGAACCAGAATGCAGAAATTGATGTGTGATTACCTAACTTCTATGAAATCCTCTTAGACCTTATACATTGCAAACGATAAACGTTGCCTTCTGCCAAACTGAATCTGGTTTATTTTACTGAGTCTTGTACTCTAAATAAAATCACAAAAGCAAACTCAAGGCCATTCCTGAGTCCGCAGACAGCCTTCATAAGTGTTTCCTTTTCTTCTCATGGATTTCCTAAACTACAGACCAAAGTAATGGACTATTCCTGTTCAGTCCTAATTTCCAACCCTTTAAGCATGAGAGAAAGCTGAAACCGTTGCATTAAATGGAAGGAATACTGCAATTATTTCTGGGAAGAAAACTCCAAAACAGGCTATCTTCTTATTAGAAGACTGGGAATGTATTTAGACTTTTAGAAATAGAAGGAAGCTGGAAGGATAAAGTAACAAACCTTTTGCTCTCCCGATGCTTAGTGTCAAGAGTCAGGAAGGGGATATCCAGAAGCTGGGAACAGAGTGGTGCACTTGTGATTCATCAATACGGAGCTAACAGTTGTATTTGTTTGAGGTTACTGAATGCTGTTTATCACATGTTGTTCCTTGCTTATTGTTGCTTCTAATATTCAGGCATTTATGGCTTTCTACACAACCTGCATATTTCAGAAGTGAAGAATATTTCCTAACATGGACTGAGCTCTTGATCTCTAATGTTTTGGGGAACCATGTTGGTGGTACAGGGTATTGAAGGGAGTACCACAAAAAAAATCGGGTTAGCATCACATTTAAAACCCTGACAAGTAATAGGGATGAGCAACCAGTTAAATTAACCAATGACACTATAAAGGAAAGGTGGCTGTGAACATAGCAGCAATAAAATAGAGGCAGAGGGTACAACAACACTGTGAAGAAAGATTAGCTTCAGAAAAAATGCAGACTGCTAAACCTGGGGAGAAATGGGAGAAGATAGGATAATGGTGTTAGTTTTCTCCAATCTACCCCAGTTAAGTCCATCATAGGTCTGCACTGGCATATAGCAGCCAGAAGTGATGCTTCTGCAAATGTATCTCAGCACTTATTTAGCAACTGAAAGGTACTAAACAACCGGGGTGTCACAGTGTGTCTTTCTTATCTGGAATACAAAGGAAAAACAAAGGGGAGTGAGTTCACAAAAGAGAAACAAAAATGTTATGCTGCTGAAGGAGGAAGCATTTGGAAAAAGATTAAAAAGTGGCTAAGGAACACAAGGTAAAATGAGTATAGTTTGGTCAAAAACCACCCTAGGGATGACAGGTACATTACAGTATGAATTATTCAGGTTGCCACATAAGGTTATCACTAGACACAGCAGCACTAAAATAAGAACAGGAAACACATACACTTCTTAGTTAGGAGAACTGCTAAAAATGAGGGAAATTTCCTGAGAGAAATGGTTATAAACCTCATCGATCTGAACTTTTAAAACTAAGAGAAGCAAAGCACCAAAAAGTTTTGCATTGGTGGAAACAGGGAGATGAAGTTGAAAAATAGAGCTTTTCCCTGCCTAATTTCTCTGGTTCTGTGTTTCTGCAGCTTTGCTGATAGCATGATTGATAAATGATCCCTACAGTATTTTACCATCACTGTGCTCCCGCTTTCCAGTAATGAGAAGACTTTCCTTAAAAGGGCAGCATATGGGAGGCTTTCTCTGCTTTATAAATTTTATCCTTGAAGCAGGCTAGCTGCCAATTATTGCAGAAGGTTAGAGAACCTGGAAAGTGAGTGCACAATATGCTTCGGATCCCCTGTATAGCTCTCTAGAAAAAGGCATTTTTTATAAAGGGTGTTGATGTGATTTCAATAAGGCCTTAGAAGCAAGGGTCAGGCGTTTCTGAAGAATTTTGCATTTTCTGTCACGAAATGCCATCTAAGAAACCCCCCCTTCATGCCTCCCTTTATTTCCAGACACAACAGAATTAAATCAACTCATTACTTAACTGGACCAAGTTGCCAGATTTTACTCTGATTAGTAGCTCTTGTACATTCTTACTGACATTTATATATCTACTGTTCTTCATTCACGGAAAATAAAATAACAGAGATCTTGGGCTCTCCAGGGGTCACATCACCATTAGAGAAGGGCTCAGCCATGCAAGTTTTCCCAAACCAAGAGAGGGAATGGATCCCAACCTTTTCAGAAAGCAAGCAAACATCCAAGCATGACAACAAGCTTCAGGCTGAAACAGTATCTGAACTGACTGACGTTGCTTTTTCAGTGCAAACTTTGATGTGTTATGTACCTTGGCAGCATCTTTTGAAAGTGGCTCCGGAAGCATATGAAGCATTTGTGCAGTTTACCAGTTAAAATTTGGCAAATAACTCCTGTTTGCAGGTGTTTTGGATTAAAAATACATTATTAGAAAATGCCTCTAATAAAACTTTTCTTTTTTGTTAGATGATAAGATCAAATCCATGACAGATTAAAGCTGAAATTATGGTAGTTCTCCTTATAATGCTACAAAAAATAGCTGCATTTGTAATATGATCAAATAGTTCCGCAGTCAGATAAAGAGCTCCAAAAAGCTAAACACCAAAAGAAAAAAGGGTAGGTTTTCAGCACCTGCTATTCCACCCCCAGTTGCCATGTTCATCAATCCTGTGCAGCCATGAATGCCTGCAAGCATACTTCAACACAACTGACACCTGCACACACACACATCAGCAATGCTATTAGAGTCTGAAAAGAGCATTTATGAAAGCTCAAGGGGATAAACTCTAAAACCCGCATGCACTTTACTATAGTGGTTGTTAACCTGCACAAGTGTAGCTGCAAAAACATCTGTTCGCACGAGCAGAGGAGCACATTTTAGAAGGAAACATGGTTGAAAATTTGGTTTCCAGCACACAGCGACTGAATACAAAACTCTTGAAGCAGGTGTGAAGGTCAGCACTAGTCAGAAGAACAAACTGGTGTCACTCTTTAATGCACTAAATTTTCATCAGTGGAGACCAGGGTTCAATATTTGAAATGGATCTGTTAGACTACAGCCAGGTGGTAGAGAAGTTAGTCTGCAGTCCAAAGGCCTGAACACTCCTCAGTGCTTGGCAGCTTTTTCTGGCAAGTCCTTGTCAATGAAATATGCCACTTTAGCTTGGAAATAGGTGTGCTTGCCTTCATTTCCCACCAAAGTCAAAGCAAATTGGATCAGTTTCCTAAGAAGAGTATTTGGACCGTATGCTTGACACTGTCAAAATACTCAAGTTTCTCATTTGCTATAATGAATAAGACATTTGGAGATCTGAAGTGGAAAGCGTTTTCAAACAACTTAGGAGGACTTCTATATTTAGCCTGTGTAAGTACAGAATAAAATCTAGAATCAAGAGTGTTCCATTGAAGTAGCACACAGGCAGGGAGATAGCTGAGCTCAAGAAAGACCTTGGCTTCTGCTTCTCAAATGGTACTGCCAGCCCCGTCGAGGGCTCCAATTTACTGCGTATCTGCTAAATAGATTCAAGATGGTGCCTGTTCATAAGGCTGCACTTCCACTTTGTTGAAAAACCTGAGGCAACCGAGAATTTGGTATTTAGTCCTCAGAACTGATTCAGCGAGGAGTTTGAGCGTCCAAGTACTTAGATTTAAGTGCTTTGCCCAATCAGGGGCTAAATGTTGAAAGTGATTAAAACCCCCTTGTAGTCTGAAGGAGAAGTCATTACAGAGCTCTTGCATAAATTTAGATTAAATACATCTCAAAAAAAACTTAAGAGCTTTGGAGCCAATTTGTAAGAAAGCAATTGGCAGTACAATTAGTGAATCATGTAAGTTTAAACATCACTATTTTTGTTTTTATATGCATAATGAAATAAACCTTAGATCTAACCCCAGGCTAATTGTATTTTGAAGCGGGTTAGATGGCAGAAGCAAAGCAAAATGCTTCATGGCTATGTCTAGCATCTCAAGGCTCTCCTCAAAGGAAAAGAGAGAGTTGCTGCAGCTGAGAACTAAGAGGGGCATCATTGCTATTGTTTTCCCCTCTGCACTCTCAGCACAGGCTACTTCCTTTGCCACAAATAAAGGTTATGAAATGCACTCAAAGCAAACCGTGACGCATGAGGCATGCTTGCTCATCTTATTATTGGAAGTGAAAAACCTACATGTTCCTAAAAGGTAAATCTGTATCACTAGATCTAGCATAATAATATGAATAATTTTTAACACACTCTAAGCTAACACATTTAAATCTGTCCTTAATGAACCCCAATAGACTAGCAAATGATGTCCGGAGGCAGGTAATCCAGAAGGATTTTGCAGGAGCCATCTGCAATAAATCTGTTTGAAGTTTAGTTAATCTGCATTTTAATAGTTCACCAGCCAGGAAATTCAAGATTTGGGAAGTTGGAGGTTGGTCATACACTAAGCTCTCTCTGATATAAGTCTGTAAACATGAACAACTCAGAACGCTCATTCACTATAAATAAGCTTTCTACGGACTCCAGCTGAGGAGATGTTGCAGAACTTGGATAGCTCTGCATCCACATAGCCTGATTAGAGCAACTTAATTATTCCCAAACTAGAAGTACTATTTTGGGCCTTCTGCCTTCACCTGCATGCCCATCAGCTCCCATTTGCTAGCCCTCTCTGTTAATCTACAGCAGCAATTGGTTGAACTTGGCTGGCTCTATCAGAGAATCATTTGCCGTGCAAGGTGGAGAGGCACTTTCTGTGTCTGCCTGGCAGCAAGACATCGGCCAGGAAGCTGGTTAGCTCCCAGAAGGCATCGGCCCTGGAAGTTATGGACTAATCCAGTTTCTGGACAGTTTAACTAGCAGCCTTAAAAGAAATAATAATGATAAAAAAAGTAGTTAATAGTTGAAGTTAATAGTTAATGGCAGTTAATGGTTGAAGTAGGCTGGAGTTTGCTAGTTTTCATATGTGAAACATCTGAAGTGTCCAAGTTTGACAAAGGCTGCCTTCATAATGACACTGCACGCCTGTGAAGCACCAAGGACATCTGTGGTCATCATGTAGACAGGTGGTGATGCCAAAATGTGAACAAACCAAGGTTTTGGTGTGACTGTACTTCCTTTTATCTCCTTATTTTTATGGCTTGGTAAGCCTTCAGAGAAGGACTGTTAAAATCTCTGCTAAAAGTCCAGTGCAGTGTTTGGACCCAATTAGATGAAGGTCAAAAATGTTACCAGGTGTATTTTCAGGCTATGTTATAGCTCTGTTTTAATTAGTGATTTCTCCCCTCTGCCATAACCTGGCTGCTCCTGCTTGGACTTCAGTCTCAGGTGAACACGTGCCTTGTTTTGCAGCGGACATAAAAACATGTACCATATTTTTTGTGCAGACTAAATTCAATCTTTGTGTGATTAAGCAATAATCCCTTGGGTTAAAGGCAGCTATGGCTTCTACAGCAACTCAGAGCTGATCACATAACTTGACCACACAAGGAGGTTCAACAACACAATAAAAGAAACCATTAAAAAAGGGCATAACTACCAATCTCCTTACTGCAATGCAAGAAATGTGACCCCAAAGAGGAGGCCAGTAAGTATTTCTGAGCTTGAACCTTGGTTTTATCAACAGACAAACTGGGGCTAGGTAACTAGCTGTTACCTAGTAACAAGCTGTCTGCCTACCTAGACATGGACCAATTTTGGATTTTCCTCTTGTATATTGTTTCAGCAAGTATATGATTCTGAGAAATAAGTAGGTATTCAAGAGCACTGCTTGAGCATGCCAGGATACAAAGCGTCTCTCCAGCAGGAGGTGGCAAGCCTCTCTTGGTGTGTCAGCTGCGTCCTTTCCTCTTAGCTTCAGACACATCATAGCTCCAAGCCTCATTTTTCCCACGTAAGAGATGAGGATGACAATTCTCTCTTCTGAGGATTATTTTGATGTCTACTGCTATAAAATGATATACATATCATTTATTAATAATACGTGTTTGTAAAAAATCTTTGAGATTGTTGTAAGACACACGGAAGTCCTTTGAAAGGAAAAAAACCCCAACCTTAAAACGCCAGAGGTTCTAGAATGACAGTAACACGGGATAATACAGACAACTCAATCAGGCATTGCCTTTAAGAGACATTTTGGGTTATAATAAATAAAATCTTATTAGCATGGTTGTCCTAGGGCCTTCTGTACATCGACACCTGACAGTTTCACAGCCAGCCATTAGCAGACAGATGACAAATGACTCATTACCTCTCAAATGGTTATTTCTGAGGCTAGATTTTAATTTTTCAGTATTGTATTAACCCGAAGATAAATACTGCTTCAGTTTCATCGATGCATGATCTCTGCCTGCTCATCAGCTGCACTTGTAACATTTCTTGTTTGCTCACCAAAGCAGCACAGCGAGCATGACAGCAGAGAGATGACATTTTGAAAAGAGTATCACTATAGAGCATCTGTTGTGAACTGTCTGGTTTTTAACCTACCTTGTAAATGGCAGGTTATTTTTCACATATCAAATATTTTCATGTCACATTTTCACAGTATCAGAAACCTCCTCCTCTCTCAATTACTGCATAATTAAAAGGATGGACTAAATGAAATTAAAATTTTCCCTGGTTTTAGACACTGACTAGGCAGGTACATCTTTTTCATCATGAGAGCAGAGGTTGGAAAAACACAGACTTAAATTCTGAGCTATAGGATTTCCTTCTTCGTGCCCAGACAGATAATATTCATTTCTTATGAAAAAGAATGACAGCCTTGTTTAAATTCATTCTGGAGGTGTTCCATGTATGGAAAGGAAGTTATTGTCACTAAAGACAAAATCAAAGGGCCATATTTTGGCCACCATCTACCAGCCAATGACGTACTGTGGACTTAGATTTGGGCTCCACTTCCACAGCTGTGTAAAGTAAAAAAAACCAACCCAACCCAACCCAACCCAAACCACCAGATCCTGTCTTACTTTGCATTGTGACACTACAATAAGGAATCTGATACATGCTAAATGGGTGGGTCCATCATTGTGCCAGCTACCTGACGCCCTCCTCTTGGCAACTTGAGATGTGTGAGCAGCAGAGCTGCCATCACTCCATGGCCCCTGCTAGCCCAGCGGTCCACGGGAAGGGGTTGGTTGGCACCACAACTTCCTTATGGAACACGTCAGATACCGCATTCCAGGTGCATATGTATTTGTTACTTGTTAAAACAAGCTTGGTGTTTACAAATGTTTATCACAGCTGCAGTTGAATTGGTGAAGGTAATTTGCAGTGGTCAGAATAAGTATTTCAAATACCACCATGGAACTGTTATCTTCTCAGTTTTATAAAAAGTGACCACAGTTACATGTCATTTAATTAACTGCCATCTACATCATGCTTTGAAACCATGACTTTTTCTTTCTTTTCTTCAAAAACCAGCTTCAATTTTAAGCTTATCTTTACCTCACAATAGTTTTATGCTTATCACATTCAGGTTTTTGGCGCTTTTTTATAAAAAAATCTTTTCAATATAAAGACAATGTAGTGTTTCATTAAAGAAATGTAAATAGACTCTGTAGATAATTTTGTTCATCTGAGTTGGTTCAGACCTTGCTGTAATCTAAATAACCCGATTTAGCTGTGAAAGATGGAAATGAGGGTGCTGAATATAAAAGAGAAAGCATTATAAGAAGGTTTTATTCTAATTCTGATTCAACAGCCACTGTGTAGCTCTTGGTATTTTTGGAAAAGCCGTAGATGGCTAATCTTAGACTTGATGAATGGAGGTTACAGTGCTTTTAGGAGGAAAATAACAGGAGAACAGACTATTGAATCAAGTGAACAGGCACATCCTCATGAATAAGCCTGACATTTGGATCAAGCATATAGGAAAACTACTTCTCAGTACCTAGGTACCTATCTGTCTGGTTCATTTACTTTTGGGTCAAAAACCCAATTAAAAGTAAAAAGTGCACAAATTGCGCATCACAAACAATGGATTGTTTTAGAATATACCTATTTCTTTTCAATATACAACGATGGCAGCCAGAACAGCAAAGCAAAAGTTCTCCAGCAGTGCTTTCCTCTGACCAGGATGAACAGTATGTAGAAATATGTACAGATTCACAAAACCTGCTGCTGACATTTTCTGTGAGTCAGAGAAGAAAGTGTATCTTTGCCTGACAAGGTAAAGGCCATACACAACATCCTTCAAACTCTTCACATAAAAGAGATTAATATTCAAGCAACCCTTACAGCAGTGATGCGAGACAAGGTACTTTCAGGTATTTTGAAATCTGCTTTGTCTCTTTTAACTAAATCAGTAAAAATTCAATCTCAGATTCAGAGATTATACGCACAGATAATGCACACCAGTGTAAAACAGACCCACACATGTGAGAAGAAATTTCTAGTTTGAGAAGAAAAACACCATGCAAGAAACGGAGAATTACACACCTAGCATCTGTGTGTAATGACTAATGTAAAATTGTGAAGCTGGCACCTTGTCCAACTTGCCCACAGGTAGAAAAACCACATCTACATGTATCTATATAGTAACTGAATGTTAAACTGAATGCAAGACATACCATAAATTAAGCCATATAGACATGTACCTGGTTTTTTCCCTGTCTTAAAAGGTTAAGAGATTTCAAGAGCAAATTTGGTAGTATTTAAACATGTTAAAACTTAAGGTTTATGTTATTCGGTAATTTAATGGCAAAACTGAGTTACAATATCACAGTTGGTGGTGTTACACCTTTTCACTCTGACTCTGTCCCAAGTGTTATTATGTTCCCATTTATTGAACCCCCTGGATACTGATGTCATGGTGGCAAATTGGCTTCCCTCCCAACCTAATAACTTGGAGACTCTCTCTAAAACAAATGTAATATTAAAATGCAGACAAGTGACCTAAAAATGGCCCTTGAGGGCAGGCCTGCAATTTTCTGAATCACACTTTTCCTTATTCCCACATTTGTTAAGTTTCGCAACATCAATTTTTATGCTGTTGCTGTTTTACTCTGTCCAAATGATTGCTGAATACTAATGAACTGTCTCTCTTTGACAAATGAGTTATTGTTTGATATATTACATTAGGGACATGGAGACTAAACTCCTTACAGATACCAGACATTTATAGAAAATACATTTACATAATAGTATACTATTAGTGTAATGAGGTCCCATATCTGGAAATAAATAGGGGTTTCAATAAACACAATTTTTGGCAGTTATACTGTAGTAATATTTCGTAAACTAAATGTAGGAAAACCACAGAAAATTACTTTCTTTCCAAACACTTTTTCATTTTGATGTGTTATCCTACACTAGTCAGCTCTGCAGACGCGGTGGACGTCACAAGAACGGTAACATCAGTATGCTTCATCATGGTTCAGCCCTACAGTCATCATACAGTTGTGCTGTATATAATGTAAAGATATACTATTAGGGGCTGCGACCCAAGGTATTCAAACTATTGACCAGTGGCATATTTGATTTGTACACTTTTAGCCACTTTCTGTAGGAAAACAGAGGGAAGGTACAAGAAATCTGGACTGGCCCAGCCTCATTTATATAATGCTATATAATGTAGGAGTCTTCTTAAGTTGTGACTACCTTGTCTTTTGACGAATAAAGTGCTTTCTATTTTTCCACAGCTAGAACTGGAGTTTTTTTCAGTTGTAACTTGTAGAACATTTTACATTCCCATCAGTTAAAGCATTTTAACTGCCAATCCTTTCTTTAATCAGTCTTTTTCCTAGTTTATTCTGACCACACACCTAAGAAACCAACACTGTGAAATACTGCGGTCCATACTGGCCTCCTTATTTCATGGCAGGATGTTGCAGCTCTGGTTGCTGTGCACACAGATCTGAGCTATCGGAGATGGCTGTAACAGAGCTTCCTCTTCAACCTCAGTAGAAGACAGATCTTAAAAATGCACCAGGCTGTCTTGTCTTTGATTTTTAAGGCTTTTTGTTATTACATCGAGGCATCAATATTTTCTTTTTGTTCAATATTGCTTGCTGTAGGTGGTTTGGTTTTCCTTTCATAAGCTACTCTTGAACAAAATCTATCTTTGCTTAGATTTACTTATATTGGCTGGCATTTCTATTTGAAACGCTCAGGTAAATAAATTTGTTTCTATTCTGGGGTCTATGGAGAACAATGCACCTTCTGAAAGCATGAATGGAGCTCTCTGTGTGCACCAGTATATACTTTTCCCTGTTTAGATCATAGTCTATGATGTGACAAAGGGGAAGGATCTTGTACTGTTCAAATCTTTCAGAATAAAAAGAGGGGGAATGAGGTAGATGTGATGTTCTACTGTATACTCATATATTTGTAGTCATCAGGATTTGTTTACAAGAATTATTTTTCAGAATTTATAATCAGTGGCTAGACATACAATGTGAAAACTAGGTTCTCTAGAAATTAATTTATACATTTTATGACCATTTAATGACATCTCTTTATTCCTTTTGTATTTTACTCATGGTCATTAAGCTGGGGGAACAGTTGGATTCAGTAACACAAATCTTTTTCTTATTTTGACACTTCCCTTTAACAAAGTGCTGAACTTGGATATTTTTCTTTATGTTTCTTCCACACAGTTAAGTCAAGCAGTACTAGAGATTTTGCATTAACCAATCAGTAGCGTTACAGTGCTCATTGGGGCCTAAATATTTGGACTAAAAATTTTACAAAGCACTAAAGATCAGGATGGCTCAAGAAATACTCTAGACACTAGCACAGTTAGTGACACTTCTAAAAACACGATATTGCAGTCCTACAAGGTCTGAGCCAATTCAGCAGTCAATGGATGCATTTCAATGTGGGTAAGTTTATAATTAATAATATATTTATAAAGAAATCTCCCAAAGAACCAATTAAACCCAACACCTATTAGAGATGGTCCTTCACTTATAAGTAAAATAAGTTGATTTGGACAGCCTATTTACTTTGAAGTGATTCCTGTCTTTTATGTTAGTTCTATTTCATTTGTCACAATTAAGTATTATCCCCCGACAGAGTTCACTAACAGCAATTCACACAGAGATTACCTACCATCTTTTACATGCAAGCAGATTTATCTGATTGAATGGGTGAATCCACACTTGTGGAAATAAAGAGGAAAAAAAAAAGCATCCACAAATATACATTCAAAATGCAGCAACTAAGCAAGAACTCTCTAAAACTATATTTTGATTCCTTCCCAATTCTCTTAATGTTGTGCTGACCCCAAGCTCTCATTCATCAAGTCTCTCCCTGGTCAGCATTTCTTTTCCTTTTGCTGTTTCATCTTTCTCATTGCTCTTCACCCAAATACGAAATACTCTTCTCCTTATTCAATGTCTTCATTAAATCTCATTAAGAAATATTCACCTGGAGAGCCCATTTGTGAAAGTACTACACACTTCTTGCCCAAACCACTATGAAACCTGATTCCTGGCAAATAAACCAGGCTCCTGCACTGGTTTCCCCCCAAAAAAAAAAAAGTCCCCAGAACATGATCTTTCCAAAAATATCTCCTGTCCATACAGAATGATGAAGATATTGGCAAAGAACTGTAAGGTTCACAGCTATACCTCTGACACCCCTAGTGACTACAGGACTAACAATAAAACACTACACATTGCATTTTCAACACACTCACCAGTTTCTGAATTTGTAAGTGAGGCAAAGTGCAAACATCGCTACAAAGCATGCAGCATGTCTGGGTTGTTATAACAAGAATTATTACAATTACTGTGAGCATTCAAGATGTTGCTACCAGCAAGGAAACATTATCTGTCTCATTCATTTCTATTCTTACTTTGACCACACAATATTTCTAATTAAGTATCCTGTAACAATTGTATTTTATGAACAACATTTATTAAAGGCATTGCTGCTTTCTCATTTATTCTGTAAAGGTTATTAAGTTAATGCAACAGTCACTTTTAAATTTCGCGGAAATAAGCTCAAGGAGTACTATAACTAAAATCAAACAGAAATTAGAGGTTGATATGCTATGTATAAATTAATGCTGGATGAATGAGTCATTTATTGAGTGCAATTAAGAGGCTAGTGGTTTGTTGGAGTTTTGTTTTTTTCTTTTTTTTTTAAATTCCTTCTAAAGCCTTAACTAAAATAAACTACTAAAACTCAAATAAATTCCTTTTCAAGAACAGACCACATCACGAAGCCAATACACATAATTCTGGACTTGCAGATATAAAGTAATTTTCCACCACTGCCAAAAAATGTTGGATATCAATCTATAAAAACCTGCTACATCCCCCAGAGATTAGACCACTGGGATGGTTTAACCCAACCGGCAGCTATGCTGCACACTCGTTTCCCCCATGGCAGGATGGGGGAGAGCATCGGGAGAGGTAAAGGGGGGTGGGTTA
>NW_010236391.1:75686-78086 GCF_000690775.1 Eurypyga helias
CCCCAGTCCCTCTGACTCGAGTTCACACCGGAAGTTCCACCCTGTCCAGTACAGCAGCCCAGAAACAGCACGGATGCCCTGGCCATCTGCCAGCCTCGGCACATTGCCCTTGCCAGGTCACTGCATGCTCTGTATAGAGATGGAACCTTCACTTCTATCTGCCTTCTTTTGCATCTATAAAATTTTCTTCCATTCATCCCCACTTTTAATAGAGTTATTTTGAGAAGAACTATTCAAAAAATAGTGAGAGAAACGTGCATCTATACCTTGCTTCAGCTTTTATTTTGGAAGTATGTGGACAAATGATTTTCAAACATTTCAGGCAAAATACATTAAAGACAACACAATAATAATAATAACTATTATTATTATAAAAAACTCCTTGAATAAAGAAACTTTGAATGCCAGAAATCTATTTATTTTCACAAAAGAAAAATGCCATTCTACTGGAAAAATCAAACCCACCTAAACTGATGTTGCACGTCATGAAAAGCATTATCTTTAGACTGCTGATCCTGGTCAAAATATTAAAAGGACACACCGTGTTAAGTGATGGCAACTACTTGGGAACTTGTTTAGTAAAAGCATTTTCTGAAGAGTCACTTCAGACTTTATTGTGATAGACAGAATGTTCCATGAACCTCGTGTATTGGTGTCTTGGTAATCAATAATGGAATCAGGTTCAAAGCAAGTGTTTTGAATGAAGCTTTGGCAGGAAGCTAAAAGCTATGAAATCAACAGCTGTGGATAGTCACTCAGGAAAAAAAAATACTTGAGAAGTTTTTCCACAACCTGCAGGAGTTATGAAACCTTTGGTCTCTAGCAATGGGGCTGAATTACCATGGTGATTTTCCCTTCAGTTAGGGCATTAGGCTGTATCTTCTTCTATCCGGTTTCTCACTCTCATGGAGCATGTAGGTACCTAACACATTTTTGTATCTTTAACTTTCCGTCAAATTTGGCCAATGGATTAACAAGCAACTAGCATGGACACCAGATGGGAGGCAGTGCAATAAAACCAGGAGAATGCATAACACTTACACCTTGTTTAGCAACCTAGACTAAAAGTTTTCTTTGATACAATTTTCAACTCAAGCTTGAGAAGAAAAATATTCTAATACTGCAGTAATAAATGTAAAAATTATAATTTTTTTTTTTACTATTTTGCTTGTAAGTCTTGGCTGAAAATATAAAATACAATAGCAGCACTAAATAAATAAAAGACTACAAAATCACCTAGGCAATATAGAATATTTTTCAACAAATTGGGCTGGAACTTGAATTATTGTTTCTTAGATTACAATAAATGACATCACCAGCAGCATTAATAATTATTTCAATGATATACAGAGAACTCACCATGAATATTATCCAACATATCTCTACCATTTCAAAAATCTCATTTTAATAACATGTATGATAGAAGGCTGCTTAAAGCACATTCTTTCTCGTCTGACACTGTTACGATGATGTACTACGTCAACTAAGCAATGAGGCTGCAGTGATATATGATTACAGTATGTTGTAAGAGTGCCCCTTTGTAATATATTATCTGATACATCACAAGAATACTTTTGGAAGCATGGAGTCTGGGACATGGACCTGTTTGGTACAGTTTGAAATTTGTGAAAGTACATATTTTGCTAAGAAATAATTTCAGGCACAGGTGTGGAAAACAGGCTATTATGAGCCAACCTTTCATGTTACCAGGGTCCAGTGAGCGCAGGAGAAAGCTGTCACTGGAGAAAGGAGAAAGGACATCCCATTTAAGTCACCTGTATCTCAGAGAAGCAGATCAGAAAACCATTATGTTATGGACCTGGGCCCAAATGTCTTCAAAGAGTAGAAAGGAAGGTGTTTAAGAAGCAGCTGTAATGAGGGACCTGAGAAGAAAAAAGATGATGCAAACAGGGAACTGACATTGTGGTGGGTGGATTAATGGGAATGAGACATAAGAAAGGTGACAGGGGAGGATAATATTACAAAGATGTTTCCATGGTCTTCATTACTTTGGGTAATAATTAATACACCTGGAAGTGATATGACCACACATAATCATTTCAAAGGGAAAACAAGTGAAAAAATACCGATTCTGTAGAGATACTAAAAACATGGGCAAACATTCAAATGTTCAGAAACACATGAGAAAAAGTAATGGGTATGGTTTTTGCTGCTAGAGACTGATTTCATACAATGGAAAAGCAGCAAAAACAGATGGACTCCAGAAAAGCAAAAGGTCCCATCCTTGCATCAAATGTCTTCTGTAATGTGGTGGTGAGGCACATCGGATTGATATGGCACAAACCATGATGTGCATGGAATATTTTCTAACTCACTTGCCTAGGTTTATGAAAATATCCTATTAGTCTCAGTAGTCTGTATCAAATAAATGGTAGCAGG
>NW_010236391.1:78117-121627 GCF_000690775.1 Eurypyga helias
CCTTACTGTCAAGTTTTGATTCCAGTTTTATCAACAAATCCAGGGGAAGAGACATACAGCCACTTTTTCTTCCTTATGAACATACTGAAACCACCTCAAAGAGCCTTAACTGGTTCTCACTTCCGCATCATAAACAGATTGCAGAGCTCATTGAAAACTTCTACAACTGATTTAAAAAATGGTGTAGGTTTCATAAACACTGGCCCTTGTTTTACACAGATTAATAGGTCATTTGTCTCCTGCTGCTACCTCTTTTTATTAAAAACAAACACACACAGAGAGCTTTCATATGGTTTGATAGTCTTCAGCTAGCTCTCCTCTCTGTCTAGTTCCTTGGCTTCTGTCATGAAGCTGACTTTCATATCGAGGCACAAATCCACGACCCTCCCATGGCGATGCTTGGCAGTAGGCAGCGTAACGCTGGAGCTTTGATTTCATGTTAGTGCTGGCTCTGGCTCAGCATCCCAACAAGCTTCCTGGGGGCCGGCACCGTGGGGAATCCCTGCTGAGGATTCAATTAGCGCTACGCAAAAGTAGACCAGTGCCTGGCGATAACACGGCAGCCCGTGTCCTGCACACATGGCCTCAAAGTCCAGGTTTAGACCTTTAATTTGTGACTGCTGCTCCCCATTCACATTTTAAAGGGCAAGTGTTCAGGGGAATGGATGCACATTCTGCTCAACGAGAAGCAGGGTTCATGGGAGCAGGGTCAGCAGCATACCTGGCAGATTTTCAGGAATTCAACAGTGAAATAGTAATGGAAAGCTGAAAACGTATTTCAAAATGAAACTGGAAAATCTATTTCATTTATATTTATAGGCCTAATTTTTCAAAAGTTGCTCTTGCCTTGAATATTTTGATTTCTTTTTGTCCACCACTGAAGGAGTTCTGATACATTTCTAAAGTTAACAACTTAATTAGTAACTTTCAGTAGAGTGGAGACTGCTAAACACATCTGGAAAATCAGTTTCTTCAAGCCAAGTATTCAAAAGTTGAAACAGATTAACATAAACATTTCTGAGATGTCTGGTTGTCTGCTCTGGCAACATGCTTCGTTCTAGTTCTGGAAATAAAAGAATGAGGTTTCCAAGAACAAGCAAGTATGAGTACTTCCCTCCCTTTCTATGAAGTACTTCTTCCTGACTAGATGATATTGCCCATGCACGTTCTAGGTCACCCTCACAGGCATAGCAAAGAATCAAACCTGTCAATTAAAGGATGAATTTGGCAGACTTTTCATGGAAGTATGATATGGCACATATAGAAAGAAAATAATTGTGGTGGGTTGACACAGGCTGGAGGCCAGGTGCCCATCAAGCTGCCCTATTGCTCCCCTCCTCAGCTGGGCAGGGGAGAGAAGTATAATGAAAGGCTTGTGGGTCAAGATAAGGACAGGGAGGGATCACTCACCAGTTACTGTCATGGACAAAACAGACTTGAATTGGGAAAAATTAATTTCATTTATTACCAATCAAATCAGGGTAGGATAAGGAGAACTATAAACTGAATGTTAAAACACCTTTGGGTGATTTAACATGCAGCTTTGCTCCCCATTTCTCTACCTCCTCCCCCCAAAGTCACATGGGGGGATGGGGAATGGGGGTTGTGGTCAGTCCACCACATATTGTCTCTGCTGCTCCTTCCTCCTCACACTTTGCCCCTGCGCTGACGTGGGGTCCCTACCACGGGAGACAGTTATCTACCAATTTCGCCAGTGTGAGCTCTTCCCATGGGCTGCAGTTCTTAGTGTCTGCAGAGCTGTTCCTCTTCAGAGCTGTCCCCTCTCTCTGGACAATTTCTCTTGCCCAGATTTTTTTTTTTCCTGCTTCTCAAACAAGTTACCGCAGAGGCAACACCACCACCATCACTGATGGACTCAGCCTTGGCCAGCGGTGGGTCCATGTTGGAGCAGACTGGCATTGGCTATATCAGACACAGAAAAGTCTTCTAGCAGCTTCTCACATAAGCCACCCCTGTCGACCTCCCAGGTACCAAAACCTTGCCACGCAAACCCAATACAATACTGAACATTCTCACTGTCATAATTAAAAAAGCACTGGAAAATAAACCACAAAGGAATATCATGTTGTAAGAGGATGTATGTGTAATATTTAAGGGAGCTGAAAATATAGTGGAATTAAAATAGCTCAAGACAGCCTAATCTCTGCAGTGATATATGTATAGCACTTAAAGGAAGATATTCTGCAACACAGGAGAATAACTGGGCTTTCTGGACAGCTTTAAGATGAAAAGACATGCTTTTGCATTTCCTCCACTTGCAAAGTAAGCTGGAGCAGTCCTACCACCTGTCTTGCAAGAGCTTAGCTTTTAAATACTTATCTGTAAGGAAAATAAATTTACCCTAATTCGCCAATAATTTCCTTTTTCAGAACTTCAGTTGAGCCTTAACAAGAAATCGTTTAGTCTATATCTTTAAACTGAGTACCTAGTAATGACAGAGAGCCCTGGCGAAGGAGCCAGGGCAGATGGATGCTGAAACTTTCACACCCCAGCACCAGGCACTATCATTATGTCATTTGGGTCTGTTCAAAGACAGAAAGTAGATAAAGACGTTGTGGATCCTTGTAGCTGAAATTTCCCTACTGCTGTGACACCAAGGGGGAGAACAGTTGGCTTCCTGCAGCGATGAATGAGAAAGTCGTTATTATGAGATACGTTAACATTACATTTTTTCCTCTATTGGCACTATATTTACCACTACAGATCTTCCCTGAAGAAGGGAAAATCACTGCTGCAAACTTCATTTTCCACTGTTTCATCTGCAGTCTATGCTGATGCTGCACCATACAGTGTTTTACTTCTGTGGTGAATAGAATAGAATAGAATAGAATAGAATAGAATAGAATAGAATAGAATAGAATAGAATAGAATAGAATAGAATAGAATAGAATAGATCTGGATGTCATTGACATCATCAAAACACTCATTATAGCTTAGATCTTGATCATCATAGTGAACAAATGTGTATCAGTGGAATATAAATTAAGCATTGTGATTCTACAAGGCATCCTCATGGTAAGTACCAGTCAGTAAACCTGCAAAAAAATTTCAAATTTTACAGGAATCTATTAGACTCATTTCCACCCAAGCTTTCCTAACCTGAATAAGTCTCATGCTACTGTATACTTACGTCTGTATATAAAACTCCATTTGGTAGAAGGTATTTTGGTCAATCCTGTGATAGAGAAATTCAGGCAGGTTTCACAGAAGTACTGATGGTTTACAATAATTTTAGCTTGGATTCTTTTCTCCCTCCTGTTCTGCTTATCCATGCTCATTTAGGCTTTACAGTGAAAATTTACATTAAAAAGTCCTCTTAATCTTAGCACTAGTAACAGAACCTGGCCTTATGTAAAACACTGAAAAGACACTAAATGCAAATGCTCGTATACCAGGTATGTTAGAATGAATTCCTTTAAGCAGCCCAAAACTGAACCTGGAGTTCCCCTACACTTACAAGCTTTCAAATTCAGACAAAAAAATTGTGAGTGGTTTTCAAAAATTGCGCTTTTTTCTTTTTTTTTTTTTTAATCTAGCTTGACCTGAAATTGAGATTTATATTTTAAAAATTGTCTTTATACTCCTTTGGAGGCTGCCTGAGCTCTTTTAAGTACCGTGTATACCACACAGACTTAACAGTGTTTCTTCCAGTGTTGCTATATGAAAAAATTGAAGCTTATTCCCACCATATATTGCTCACAAATGTCTCATTGTCCCTTTGACAAATGGTCTGTGGCAAATTGCTGAAATCATCTCTTGCAGCACTGCAGCTTAAAAGATTCATGTCATTGAATACTCTTCCTCAAAGGCTAAAGCCTAGCCTCAAAATTCCAAATATTGAAGCTGAATAAAATTTTAAAGACTGAGAGACCCTCTCCTGGGATCAGCTGTCAAACATCTTCTGAAAAGTGGAGACATAAACAGCCTCCACCCTAGAGTCTGAACGCCCTAGTCTTTGGGAAAAGAAAAAAAGGGGAAAAAAAAAAGACACAGCAAGGGGTGTTTTTCACTGAAAAAGACCCTTAGAATATGATTTTTGATGTTAAAAATGATAGGGTTTTGATCTTCTGTCGAAGACTATGGCAGGAATATTTATTTTAAATGTGAGGATCCTGTTTGTAATGAAAAAGCACAACTGCAGTTATCGTTCTTTTGGTGTTTTTAAATATCCACTGCTTTTGTGGAACTTTCGTGGAAACCACGTGTTTCCATCACACGGAGAGCCTTCCTCAGATATCTGCGCTCAGCCTCATCAGCCCAGCAAAACAGCTCAGCTTCATCTGGGCTTTCCTCCCTGCCCTTAAGAAATAACAAAGTTCACTGTAGCTCATGACACTTCTGATTTTGTTTATTTCCTTCTAATCAAGCCTTATCAAAGACTTTATAGGAAGTTTCATTAAGACTCTTCATCACCATATGCTTGGAAAGCTAATCCTGCCGTAGCCTCTTCTAGGAGGGCAACGCGACTCCTGCTTGATGACCAGAGGACAGTCTCTGCAGAGTTTGCACGGATGGAAGATGAGCGAGTTTACAATCCAGCATTTGTGCACAAATATGTTACACTGGTCGCTTAAGGTCACAGACGAGGTTGCGACATGCAGGGGGCATATGTCGTTCTGCCACCTCGGTGGAGGAAAGGGGCAGTGGATTTATCTTTCAGAAGCAATGTGGTTAAATGTCACCAGTACAGCCCATCAGTTAGAGGCATCATTTAGTCCTAAACCATGAATGGCATTCCTCTCCAGCCCCCAAACCTACGTCTTTAATTACAGATGTCTTTTACATTCACATCTAACCTATGCTAAATAAAGGTATCTCTTTCATCGTGCCTGTCAGAGTTATTTTTGAATGTGAAATCTATGAAATCTGTTGCAAGCACTTTAGAACCTGGAAGAGAAGAAGAATGGGAGCTATTTAATGAGAATTAATGGGAGATGTTCTGAAACCTGAGCTCTGAATATTCCCCACACTCTCAGACGTGCACTATGTGGGCATTGAGAGAGAGTTTTAAAACTTTCGAATTCCAACCTATTAATCAATACCATAACACTTAGTGGTAAAACTCTTGAGTAATTAATGCTTAGCTGAAGTTATAAAGCAATGGGTTGTTTATGCGGTTTCAAGCACACCAGCAAGTCTCCATGTTCCAGCTACAAAGTGGTGTTTAGGGAATAATCAATCATTTCTACCAAGTTAGCAAAGATTATTTATTTTGAGTACTAACGGCAGAAAACAGTTCAAAGTGCTCCAATTTCAAATACTTTTTCTATGCATTATGACAGGAAGCACAGAACCCCCTTACTTCCACCCGCACAATACTAAGATTAGAAGACTCAAAACTCTACTTAAACACCTATGGTCTCATTATATATTTTATAACAAAAAGGTTCCCTGGAGCAGTTTTGCAATACATTGCGTTTGGTCCAGTGCCCACAGAAACTAAGGGAGATAAGTCTAACAGCTTCCAGAATCCACTGGGTGAGAACCTTGTTCTTGCCCTTCATTTCACAAAGCTGGCAAATGCATATCCTATAGAAAATGTAAATGTAATCCGAGAAGCCTCCTCTGAACAAAATTAAGCCTGCAGAACTAAATGAACTGTTATTTAACCTGGCAATATTTGCACTGCACTGGTAATTTGGGCTTTGTTTGAACAACCACATTGCTCAGTGGCATTTCAGTTGCATTGGCGGAAGGAAAAATTCTTTTATTTTTATTTTTAGCTTAAGTCCCTAAGTTCAGCATGCTCAAATAAAGTAATCGAGTGATGGTAAAAACAAAGACACAAGGAACTGGGGTTTTGTGTTCACCAGAAATCCTCCTTAGTTCAAGCAAAAGCACACTATAGTACTCACAGAATAAGAGCTGAGCTAGTTAACAGCACTGCTATTGATCAGTAAGACAGAAGGACAACTAATATACTGAGTCTAAATCTGACCTCTACTGCCTCTCTGAGAAAGTAATTCCTATTATACCAGTTGGTGTATGCATAACAGTCTCTGGTCTAGTACACATGCTTTAGAGAGACTTTTAATGTTGCCATAGCATGTCAGATCTTGCCAGTGTTCTTCCCAGTTTCCTCAAGTCTGTTTACTTATCCTGTAATTGAAATCCCCAAGTTTAAATAACTTGACCATATCTAATTTCACTGAGTTTACTCAGAGCTTTTTTTCTTAGCACATTGACATTTCTATTAAATTAATATTATATAAATAATGTATATAAAAATATAATCCTACATATATTCTCAAATATACTCTCTCTACACATATTCTCTCTCCCCCTGTATACATAGATATTTATATACATACACACAAAAGACAGCTAAGATAATCGGCCAACATATAATTCCCGCTCTAACAATACATGAAATTCTGAAGCTAGGATAGACTACTGCCTGAAGTGATGCATGCATGCATGTGGTTACTACTTATGGTATCCTTATGAAGAAGACAATGTAAGTGAAACCATCTGAAGATCAATTAGTATATTAAATATTTTGTATGTAAAATTATAGTACATTAGTTTATATTACTGAAGATTATTTAATAACGCAATGCATCTATGAGGAATGAAGAAAAAATTATGTCTATTGGTTTTAAGTGTTAAAAATACACTTTCTACAGTGCAAACTATTTCCTGTAGCTAGCATACTTGCCTCTAACATGCTTCTAAAAAGTAGAGCACAGAAAAAAGAAATGGCCCTTTTTTACTCCTGGAAAGTCCAGCTTTTTGAGACCATCAGAAGAAATACATTCCCAAATCTCTGATCACAGCTGGAACGCGGCTTTATGAAGTTTATAGCTACATTATATTAGGCCAGTCACCATATATGAGGTCACTTTTGAAGAGAGAAGGTCTCTCAAAGGGAGGACTTCAGCAATGCCATTACATGAAAAATATCTCCAGATACAGGTTAAATTGTGACTTGAAAACTCAGCATTCAGGATGTATGGGAGTAATTGAGCAGTGAGAAATACTCCTGTGGTAAGCCAGTGAAAAATGCACACTCCAACACAGCTTTACATATGGATGCAGAGCACCCACATCTGCCTCAGCAACGTCTGCCTGGAGGTGGGCACGCTTCGCTGACCCCAGGAACAAGCCCATGCGGGCAGCGGCTTCTCATCCCAAACACACGGTACCAAACCATCACAGCAAGCTGCTGGTGAGGGACCGTTGAGAAAGCTGCGAGATGTCCCCTTTGCCCATTTATTACACGGGGAAGTTCGACCTCAGCATGTCACAATGATGTCATGATGATGTCAGTGGCACTGCAGCAGGTTAGTGTTTCGTCAGCTCTTACAGGTGACACAAACTTTTCTTCTTTCAAATTATAGTACTCAGAGCGATCTTTAATTTCATGTTCTCATACTCTGGCATATACAAAGAACTGCACAATAATGGTCTAAATATAGAGCAGACAGAGAGATAGAGGTAAATAGAACTGAATTTAAAAGATGGAGCAATTTTGTAATAAATTAGTTGAAGAGTTTAGGGGACACTTGTTAAAGTTCTGAAACTGGCAAGTCTATGAATGGTATTAGCTTTTAAAAAAGCATTTAAAGCCTAAATGATCACTGCCAAATACTCTCTGTAAGTAATGGAGAAATGCCTACCATTTATGGGTAATTACTCATTTCCACCCATTTCTAAAAGCAGTGGCAGGAGGTGAGACATGAATTGTGCAGTGTTTCATTACATAAGGACACACTGGGCCCTTTTTTGGAATGTAACCTGCCAAAATCTAAAAGAATATATCTTATTAATAAATGATGCTTTCTCAAAGGCACTTTGCGTTTCATAGAATAGAGGACAACAGCTAGAAAGGGCAAGAAGAGTTCTAAAGCTGGAATGACGAATATAATGGTCTCCTTCCTGCCAGATCTGCATTACTCTGCAGCTCTATGGTGCAAGACTTTAGAGCTGTATGCTGTGAAATTTGAAACTTGAAAGGGATGGAGTCTTCACTGCTGACACCTGCTGATAACTAAGGACAGGTTCCCAAGTCCTGGATAATTGGTGAATCCTAGACTGATGTCCCAAAGGAACACCACCATTCCTTAGCGGGCGATCATGGCTAGATAGCAGAGATTGGAAAGAAGTTATGGGTGGAGAGAATATTGTTATTCATGCTTCATAATGAATGGACACGATAACTGTGGCTACTAGGGCTTGTGACAGCTCAGCTTGTTCTCACAGTCTCTGTAATTAGTACATCAAACTCTCTAGTTTGTGTAAAACTCGAATTCCAGAGGCAGAGTTCTGCCCTTCTAGACCACCAGCTCCAGAGGAGAAACCTCCACACTTTTCACGCAGCCATAACAAATAGCTGGGAGTAAGAACCTGAGCAGAACTGCAATCTAATCACTGCAGATGCAATGAAGCATTTATGATGGAGTTACTGCGTTTCTGAAGCGCCAGGGATAAACAGGAGCTCTAAGCGGTGTCACAAGAAGGTTAAAAAAGGAAATGCGATTTCTGTAAAGCTGAGGATTCTAATACTGCATCAGCATATCCAGTATGAGAATGATTTCACATATGAGAAATAAGAAAGATTGCTTATTACAGTATTAGTCACAGAGTCTTCGGACATAGTTGCACAAAGTGGGTAGGAAAGCTGAGAGCCTAATAGCTACATAGGGAGTAATCTGTTGCTTTTGGAAAACGAGCAGGGCTCAACAAAATACATATCAATTAATTAAAAATTGGAGTAACCACCAGGAAAATTGCCTGTTGTTCAAGCAGCTAAATGTGCAATAAGCTGTATGGGAGGGACACAAGTGTAGCAGCTTTGAAAATAGAAAAGCTGTAGGGCTTTAATGACATGACCGCACTGACACAACCTACACCCAGCACGTCCCGGGGACGGGTAATTCCCAGCAGCGCCACAGCCAGTGACGTCCGAGTGAGTGAGTAACAGCGCTTCAGGCAAAGGGAGAGGAAGGAAAAGGCTCTGGATCACCTCGGTGGGTAAGGTCTAAGCTGGGATTCCAACTGCCAATTCCTCCGTCTCCAGAGCTGAGCACTGCAGAGATTACCGTCACGAGCAAGTCGGAGCCCGGGCACAGAAGCAGCTGTGACAAGCACTGTGGTGATAGGGGACTTGTCACGAGATGCAGAGACTGACAGGGCAGGCGTCACGGAGAACGGCTTTGACAGGGCACTCTGATGAGGGTCTGCCTAGGAAATACCAGAATGGCTGCCTTTCTCTTAAAGAAAAATCTATCCTGTTAACCCTGGGCTCCCTGATTGCAGGCAGGCATTGCCCAAGCCCAATTGGGGGCCAGGGAGAGCCAAGGGGGGCTCAAGGCAGCATTGCTTGGAACTGCAAGATTTAGGAACTGAATCTGGTCCTTGTCCCCACCAAGCACGTTGAACAGTTGGAAGATTTTTAATTGGAAGGATCATAATTTTTTAAGTACCCCAAGTGAACGGCGGCTGTTGTCCGACCTCTCCCAGAGTCCCCGGTGAATTGTGGTTCGGTTGGGTATTTCAGTTTATTCTGCAACTCTGATAGGGAGGGAAAAGAATGATCATGGATAATTCCAATGATATATATGTCTGCCACTATGGGAAGTGTATGGCACAATACATCTTTTTGTATTGGATTCCTGATAAATAAAATGAGAGTGGCTATTTTTAATTTAGTATTGCAGCATTTAGGTGACAGGCAACACAGAGGCTTTGAAGCTTAGACAATAGGCATAATTTAATTTACCTTTAAGTTTTATTTATATCATTTTATTTATTTATTAAGTGTACTGCAGGGCCCGGTTTGAGAAAACTGCACAAAATTATCCTTAATTTTAACACTATATTAAAGTATTGCACTAGTCTAGAGCATCAATACTTAAGGATATTAACTAAGTAGTGTTGCAACTGTTTTTGAAAAAGGAATGCTGCGATTCAAAACTGTATCAAAATCCGAATGTTATATTTAACCTGTGAAATCTCTCAGCACCAGCTGTCTCAACACTAACTGAAAATATGCATGGCAGTCTTCTCTCTTCTTCATATTTTATACCCTACTCATCTTTATAACTTACATTGCTGCAAGCAAGTCCTGCCTATTCTAGAGTTAACTGCCATATCTTTTCAGGTCAAACAAAAAAGCTGCCATGGATTTCAGTTAATTAGTGCTCTCCTTTCAATCTACAATTTCTTATTTTCTTAGTTCTTGTTTACTGTTTCCTTCAGTCCCCGTACTTAGGCAGAAGTTTTTGTCCCAGTGAAACCCCTCAGTAAGCTCCATGTAGCCCAGGGGACCAGGCACAAATCAGTTCTCAGGATCCTCAACAAATTCTAACTCATCTTTCTGGTGAAAACTTTTTTTTTTTTTTTTGGTCCTGTATAACTGGTTAGGAATACCACCTTACCTTCACTTGTGAATTTCTTGGAGAAAGTAAATAACATTCCCTATTAACTTCCTGAAAAATAATTTGATGTCAAGGGATTTTTTTATGCCTGCCTTTT
Source organism: Eurypyga helias (assembly GCF_000690775.1). Taxonomy (NCBI): domain Eukaryota; kingdom Metazoa; phylum Chordata; class Aves; order Eurypygiformes; family Eurypygidae; genus Eurypyga; species Eurypyga helias. The sequence goes on from NW_010236391.1 coordinate 88,615, forward strand.
CCTTTTTTACTGCAGAACTTTACTATATCACTACATCAACAGGGGAGAAAACCAAACCAATCCTCCCCAACCCCGGAGTATTTTTAGAAGATCTAGAAAGCAATGTCACACATGAAAAAACAATCTTGCAGTAATATTTAATTGCCCACATTCTGTATTTGTGCTCTCATGAGCTGGGCTGCACCATTATAATTCAGGGTAGAATTTGGCCTTTGTATGTAACTTTTCTACACATTTTGCAAAATCCTCACATGTCCTTGATAATTAATTTGGACATCTAAATGCTGGATAACAGCACAATTCAAAAATCAGGAGGAAAAAAAACCAAAAACAACTAGTTGTCAACATCATCCTGAGTAATTCAATAGTACGGAAATATCCCGAGGGTGGATATGAATAAACAATTCATGATAAGCTGGTAAATTACATTGCAGCTTCTGTTTATTGCAAAACTAGATACTAGTCAAATACTTAGCTCCATCGAATAAAGATAGCCCATTGGGCTTAGAATAAAGAGTATTGCTTAAGAATTGTTCTCCTGTATTTATTTTTTGCAGGATAGGTTTAGGTTTTTAAGCAGCCTTGAACACAAACAGATGAATTAGATTAGACAAGGTCAAAGAGAAAATCAGATGACCTAGAGCAAGCTGGGTTAGTCCTTAATTCTTTCATAGTGTACACATAAAAAATAATGAACTAAAAAGAATATGTCTTTCAGGTTTTAGACCAGTTTTTAAGATAATATGAAAAAACAATACAATTTAGAATATCTCCATGGTACATTTAGAAGAATTCACAACATTAGATGTCTAGTGGATGAGCCAGTAGCATGTAATTCTTTTAAGACCGCAGTTCATGTTCATCCTGTAACCCTAAACAAAACTAATTTAACCCTTTGAAGTCAGTCTTTATAGCAAATCAATGCAGAAGGTCAACAAATACTATTTAGTGTTAAATTGTTGACACAGAACTAACGAATAATTTAGGGTAGAAGGGACCTCTGCAGACCACCTGGGAAAGATGACCTTCCAAAGCAGAGCCAACTTCGAAGATGAATATAACTTTGAAGTTGGATCAGGTTGCCCAAGCCTTTATTTGGTTGTTTTTCATACCTCTAAGCACAGAGATTATGAAACATCTCTGGGCAACTTGTTCCAATGTTCGACCATCCTCATCAGGAATATTTTTCCTAATATCTATTCAGAACTTTCCTTGTTGCAGCTTGAGCCCTGTTTCTTGTGCTGTTTACCAACACAAAAGCCATTACCACCCTGCATAAACTCATGCCACTGATTTCTGTAATGCCAGGACAGCACTGCTTAGAAAACAGCTGTGGGAGATTTCTCTACCTGTATGTTGGTTGTGATAATCCCCTAAATTGGAAAACTACCAAATCCCCTGCTACTGGGTCAGATTGCAAGATTCACCTGCTTGTTGCTGAAGATTACTCTCCAGTGAAATCATCCTCCTTTCAGAGGGAAGTAGAGAACATTACGAGAAGAAAGAAAGTGCAGCAGAACGGTCACATGGAAGAGAAAGCCCTACCACGCTGCAGCCTTTACCACTGTAACCGGACGTTTACTGTTGTAAAGTTAAGAAGTTTATTGCTGTAGTGCTCGTTCGTACACATGAAGAGCGGGGTGATCAAGACCAACTTGCTGCGTAACAGAAGCCAAAGGACCTCATTGTAAAACTGGGACTTTTAGTTACATACATGTATTTACAAGCCTTGTTAGTCCTGCTGAGTCGTCAGGACAAGCCTGAAATCCATTGTTAATTGACTTAAATGTTATTTATGTCCAAAAACACCAGATCCAATGTGTCGGCTACTTCATTCCTCAGCAGTAATGCTGCTGAATCAGTCCCTATACTCTTTTAAGTTGGTTTCCCAGTTAATCCTAGAGTGTCCAATAAAATTCATGAGTTTTGCACTGCTTTTGCTTTTTGGATATAGTTTGGCATCAAGTGTGAGATTCGGTTGCCGAAGAGGCTCTGGGACTGCTGAAATGTCAGGACCATAAAAGTTGGACGACGTTAGTCTTTAGGGAAGTATTAAGGGAAGCTAGTAAGCACCTTGCTTGCCTTCTCACACTAGTAGGAATGTTCTTTTGGGCAGTTTAGGAGGAGAAAATTTGGAGAGTAAATGGAACAAAACTACTGCAAGGTGAAATGGCAAATAAGCTTCTGAGATGCTTAATCAAAGCACTGCAGTATTCATTCTTTTGGACCTGGGAAGAGAGGCGAGGTGGGCTTGTGGGATTGTTAGTCAAGAAAATTACCAAGACAAAACTCATGTTGTTAACTCTATGATGATGCTGTAGGAGGTACCAATAAATAACACTGAAGTGACAATCTCTGTAATGAGATTCACAATCATTCTCATCACAAAACCTCATGATTTATTAGTGTGAATTGATACTCCAGCTAGAGACATCCTGACAGTCAGATATTAACTGAAGGTTGTAGGTAATTTTAATAATATTTTCCTGTTCAGATGTTATGTTTGATTTGTTTCTACCTGCTACCATAGTTTATACTGACAGCATTAAAAATGGGTTACTGCACTGTGGTATTTTACAAAGGTTCATGTCACTTCTTGTTACTTCATTTTGTGTTGCAACATGACAGAGCGCGGTCTGATATAACGTAGCGTGGCCTCCTATATTAGAGAGGGTCAAACATTTTCTAAACAGTAATATGTACATTGCAATGGATATTAGCACAGCAGTATTAAATGTTACATCAAACCCTGGCAGCACATTATTTTCCGTTTCCGTTAATTTATATGGCTCATACACACTAGGTTACACCACTCAACGCTCTGCACCAGAAAATTTCTGTAGTGAAAAGAGAGACCGAGGGTTAAAAAAGGGATAAAAATAAACAACTTTCTGTCCTCCCCCAAAATGCATCAAAAAAATTATTTTACATTGGCAATTCCTGACATTTTGGATGTCTGCACCCTTCTATGGTCTTAAGACACCCGGATGAGACTAGACTGTCCCACACAGACATGTCAAAGCACCTGCCTGTTTGTGTACAGGGTAAGAATGCATGTTCCACTAGCCTCTGCAGCTATTTGCACACCTCATTTTAGCTCTACTCATCTCCTTAACCTATAAGCAGAAGGGGAGGTCAGCTTACTCTTACAGTAACAAACTCACAACAAGTACAACCTGTATCTGGGAAAAACCCAGGTCGTTCTTTTCCATTTTGTTTGATTTCTTCTGGTTTACAGTGCTGTGAGTCTAGAATTAGCTCCAATATTTACTTACAGCTTGAGATCAAATTAGCAACGTACTCCTAGTCCCAAACAGAGTTTTACTTGCTTTTCTCCTAAGCAACATTTTTAAAGGGCGACAAGGGGAAAGTTCAGAGGAAGTCAAGTGGCAGTTTCCACTGAGAGCTCTGGAATTACAAAGAAAATCTTAGCACAGGGCTCTTGTCTGCACTGCCACCTTTCCTCACCACAGAGAATCCTCCTGTTATTTCTGCTTTGAGTCCAGCCTATTTTTCAAGAATTTCCCATTAAAGCTATGGGAAGAAAGGAAAGCATGTCAGAATATTAAAGCAGCAGAGTGTGAGTTTTAATGAAAGAATGATAAATAAAGAGATTATACAAAATCACCATTTATTTGATTATCCAATATATACTGGAAGTTTAAGATTGAAATAATGGAAGATCAAACACCTGGTACTGATAAGTTTCTCCTTATACTAATTAAATGGTATTTTAGTCTACAAATTATATTGTTGAGACCTGAATACACGTAAATAAACTTGGGTTATTTTTCCACTTGTTACTGCATAACAGCCTAGAACTGTGAGCTTTCTGTGTGCTGAATACCACTGACGGTTGGCAAAAGAATAACTGTTGGTATAAATTTAAACCAATTTAACTTAAAACAGGTGCAAAAGAGAGTGTTATTTGGGCTAAAGCCAAACTAATTTAAAGTAATTTCAATCAATATGAATTGACTTATGTTAAATTTAATTAAACCAGTCCTAAAAGAAAGAAAAAATTAAATTGAAAGTGCCTTGATGAGAAGTTCTACAAAATTAACTTAAATTAGGTTTAAAAATTACATATGGTAAATTGTGCAACCATCTTTCATAGACGACTGTCAGAAGTTAAAGAGGTAAGTCAGTAATGTGAGAGAGTTTGTGTTCCTCAATGCTGCCTGAATCAGTGATGGATTCTGAGCTAGACCCCTTGCTGCAGACCAGGATGGGAACATAAACAATAGTATGATCAGTCCTGGAAATTATCCACCAACATTTTTTTTTTTAATGAAGAATGTTGTTTTCTCATAATCTTAGTATTTTCAACAAAATATTTACAAAAAATTTCATATATAAACATGCTTTGACAAAACAATGGGTTTTTTTTAAAACTTCAGAATTTAAATTTATTTCCATTATAAAACATCTTTTGACATTGCCTTCTGTTTTCTTTGTTTATGTTACTGCACTACATTTAGTGATCCAGTCATCTGTAACATCAGAATTGAAATATTTTACTTTTAAATCATCAAACACACATCTGCCACCCAGCATTGATTAAAACATGTCTTTTTTTCTGGGCTGAAATATATCCTACTTCATTTACGATGGAACATTCTGATGTCTTGACAATCAATAATAAATAACAGGTGCCCTTAAAATGACTTTAAAAGTAAAACCAAGTATTTCAATTATAGTATTCGATATTATGTCAAATGAAGAGCAGCAGTGAAAACTATGGCAGGCTGCCTTCTCTAACATCAAGCCTTTCTCTTTGTACAAGTTCATAACCAAAACCCAAAGAATTGCCATGAAATATCTGGGTTTCCTTAAACACCATTATCCAGGAAAAAGCATTCTGCTGGAAAATTCCTGACTAGCTCTTCTCTCTCATCTCTTTTCCTGACATGTTCCTAACAACTCTAATTGTCCCTACAACTTGCAAGTGCACTACAAACCAGACACCTGACTCAGTCTCTAGTAAATAAAAGTCCCAGTGAACTAGGGAAAAAAGTTCTCTGCATCTGTATCTTTCATTAAAATACATGGGGGGGAGGGGGAATAAATAAAAAAAAATCTAAATTTGCTCTCCGAAATAGATATAATTTCTTTATAAACTGATGCATTAAATTTCTGATTATTTACTGTGTCCTCAGAATACCCAGCTAGTGCAAATTTTGATGTGCTGTTATGTAAAAAACCGTTACAGGTGGGAGGTTTTCAGCTACTTTATAATTATTGATTTCAGAGTCCTCTTAGGCTTGCTGTCGAGTAGGCCCATCCCACCTGTGGGTACCTGCATCCCAGCTCTGGAGGGACCAACCTCACTCTGTCACTTACTTTGGCAATTGGCTTTGAGAGTTAAAACTACCAACAGAAGGAGAATAAGAATATTCGGTGGCAGAGAAAGGGAGACAAACACGGTTCAAGTGAAAACCTTTGAAGCTAAAATCACATCTAGAGATGCCCAGAGCCAGACACTCGGGAAGCACAGAGGCACAGGCATGCGGCCAAATAACAGCATTGGACCATCGGGCAGGAACAACCGAACTCCACCTCCATCAGAAAACGAGGTGATAGGGAAAGGTGGGAGAAAACAGCAGCAGATGGGAGGAGGAGGAGGCGTGGAAGAGCAGAAATGCAATTAACAGTTTTCCAAGTGGTTTAAATGGTTATGAATTAAGAACTGCTAAAATTCACAGATAACAACAAACAAGCATTTTTCCACCTGTAGGTGCCAAGTGCTCCAAGAGGAGCCACGCAGCATTAACTCCATCTGCAGATAACAAAACCGAGACACACAAAGGGAAAATAAAAGGCGTTCTGCAGGCCAGATTCAGAGACGGCAACGGTGTCTGAAGGGCAGCTGCAGGTCTTGTGTAATTACAGGTCTGCTTCTATCATTACAAAAACACCCTGTGGACAGCAGTGCAGGCATAGGGGCGACTCAGCCTACCTGGAAAGGGACTCTTAAGAAGCAATGTGTCTCGGAGGTGTGCAGAACTTGAGAATGCCGGCTTAAGAAACTAAGTTTTCAGGGATGGTTATACTTAAAACAGTCTTTGAGCCAAACTTGACCTTATCTATCTAAATTAACTGAAATTTATGAACACAAGGGGGAAAGACATTTTTCAAAGATCCCAAACTCACATTTTGTAGAATTTACAGGGAACAGAAGGTTCTCCAACCTTGAAGATGGCCATTAGCATTTCACAATATTTTAGCATTTAGCATGTACCCAGGTCATTTTTAATTATCAAAAGAAGAATTCTTCAGACAGAATGTATTCTAAAGATGTGTGCTAGAAATGCTACAAAATCTTGTCATTATAGGTGATAAAAATGTTAGCTGATGTAATGACATATGGAGAAAAAATGTGGACAACATTAAAAATCCAGCAGAAAAGCAGACTGACCTTTCATAATGAAAATGACTAACCACATATTGGAAAAGAAAGGGAAAAAAAGATCAGACACATTAAAATGTGTAAAAGTGAGTGAAGAGGCAGCAGCATGTCCAGCACTGACTCCTCTAACAGTAACAATGAGTCGTAGGACTGTTGTGGATTGCAGCGCTCTCCCTTTTTTTCCTACTTTCCTCAGTTAGTCATTTTCTCGTTCTATTAAAGAATCCTGTAGGTGAAAACTTTAAGGTCAGACCTTGATGTGCACTAGAGCCCGTGTTCTACTCTGGGGTGGAAGAAAAAGTCTTTCATTTTCCCTTTTTAGTTCTAGTTTTAATTTGACTTGATAGCTTGTTGCACTTTAACTTGCAGCGAGTGTTTCCTATGTGAAGAAGTCACATCCAAAAGTTAAAAGACTGTAAAAAAAATCAAAGTTTCTATACACTGAACTTCACAGTCTGCCTGACCACGCAGGGACATTTTGCCCTGGATGTAAAGAACAGATGCCTACAGAAAACCTTCTCTGGAAGAGCTCTTCTAGGAATGCTTTATTCTAAAATTATTCTGCCAGAGGCACCAGTGACTACAGAGAGAAGAAAGTAGAAGGTATGCACTGAACTATTAAACTTGTTGTGTGGAATGGCTAAATGGAAAATATGTACATTCCACCAAAACTAGAATGCTTTAAATATATGAAGAAAAGGTTTTTGTAAGTGCTTTATAGTTTCATATTATTGCTCAAAAAGACTAAAAAACCAAAGAGTAACATTAATGTGGTAGATTTTCAAATCCCACAAGGAAAAATTTCCTTCCTCTTAGTAAGAGCTATTCCAGACAAACTACTTTCAGCAAAAAAAGTAAAACTGTCATTACCCTATGCAGCAACACCTAAAATAACGAGCTCTCAACAGTGGTGTAACTCTACAGAGCAAAACAAAGGCTAAGAATTTCTACACTGATGCCTGTAAATGTTAAGTCTAATAAGTTTTCTTCCATCTCTTCACTGGTTGAAGGTAATATTTAAACTACAAAAATTCCATTTTAAAAACTGATGCCAGATATTACTTTGCATACTGGTGGCATCTTTTACCTGCTGTCTACATGCAGCATTTTATTTGTGAGGTCTTTTTGTAAAGCATATGCAGTGTTGGCACTTGTTTTCCTGAGGAAGTCTTTCAATCTTCTATTTTCTGTTATGCCAGACACCTCTGCCTGCACGTACACTGAAAACAAAGGTCCTGCAACTACAACAGTTTTGAAAAATTACGGGATAAAGGAATCAATGACATTTTCAGGCAAAAATACTTCATTGTTTTTTGCACTGGAGAAGTTTCCAAATGCAAGTATTGTTTAATTTAATCTCATAGTATCATGAAACAACAGAGTTATTACCACATATGCCCCAATGCATTTAGTTTCCTTTCTATGCAAAAATTCTGCAGGTCATTTCTGTTTGAATGGCCAGTTCTTCATGTGGAAAGAAAGCTCAGACAATGTCTTATTGAATAAAACAGGCTTGTTTCATGATTCATTACACCCCTTTTTGTCCTTATGTGTAAGCCAGCTCCTCTCAGTTCTATACCAAGGCCGAATGCACAATGGAGGTTGTGCAGAGCCATAAAAATAATGCTGCAAATTCTCATGCATACAGTAAAATGCTCAATAAAAATAAGAACATTTTGCAAAAGGTACTAATAGTCTCCATTTTAGAACTGATTTTTCATTCTGAATAAGCTTTTTTTCTTTTTGTACTTAAACAAAATGACAGATGTTCATAAAAATGATATTAAGGATTCCTTTTGGCACTTCTGTTCAGTGTTCTCATTTATTACTCTTCTGGTAATAGAGTATGCAATGTTATTCTTATGAAACCAGGATCATCAAAATTGCCAGGTGTCTGATGTGTGATCATTCCCTCTATATGCAAAGCAAAGTGTTTCCAAATGCAGTAGTCTAGTGAATTCTATGCTTACGGCTCAATTCTTTGGAGTGTTGTGTACTTTGATTATATACACCTTAAGTCTATGAGTTTAATGTCAATAATGTTCAGCCTCCTGTAAGATTGAACCCTTGAAGAAAAAGAAATGCTAATTGTGATTCTTATAGTGAATATGTTTGTGTTCTTGAGCAAATCTATAAAATCAGGTTCCAAACTATAAAATCCATTCACATTTTCAAGCTCTAAGAAACAGTCTTTTTTAACAGAAATGCTGGGCTGCAGATAAAGTTTTCAATAAAGTCAGGGGGAATAATAGCTGTCTAAATATAAAGCTAGGCACTTAAGATGCCTGGAAATGGTCCTACTTGTGCAATCTTTTGCCTATGAATGATTTACATTCTTCCTCTTCCCACAACATCTACCCTCACTCCCCTCAAAAAAAAGAAAGAAAATTATTAAAAAAAAAGGAAAGGAAAAAGGCTCAGATCCGTTCACTGCACAAAGTGGACCTCTGCATGGATAGATCAGGTTATGGCGTGAAAGAGCAGCAAGCAGGATAGAAAAGTTGAGAAACATGTGGTAAGGGAGGCAGTTGATAGCTAAACCCCACTATATATACACACCGCATATGCACTGTACATGCCCATGTAACACCTCCTTTATGAACTAGCAAGTACATTTTCATGGTTGGTAGAAGAATGGGAAATCTGACAGGAGTGTTACAGACATTCAGTGGCAGCAAAAGGAAGGGGACTCTCTGGGGACTCCTTCCGGCCCCTGAAACACTATTTGCTCTGCTAGGGAAACCCTCTTTGTGCTTCCCTGCACTTTCTGCCTTCTGCTGCATTTAACTAGCTAGTTCCTTTCCTGTTCCTCTTCTTGTCCCAGCCTGTTTTGTCACCTATACAATCTGCCCTCTTATTTCCCTTCCTCACATACCCTCCTTTCGATCACCTTGTACAAGCAACCCCAGTGCTCCAGCATGCTCAGCCCCTGACCCCAAGTGTCTTGCCACCTCTGTTTCAACTCCCCCTTCTCACTGTAGCTTCAGAGAATCTCTGTTCCCTCCCTGTGTACTCTGGACACATCATATTCCCATTTCTACTGGCTCCAACTCAGAAAAAAACACCAGCAATAAAATACTTGTTAAGCTAATGTACCCTTTAACTGTTTACGTGTAAAAGAGAATGCTAGTTTAGTTGATCAGTCTTTTTCTTTCTAAATATTTCTAGTGTTATTGTATATTTACAGTGTTTTTAGCTCAGCTACATACTCCTTTCTTATATGAAAAAATGCTCCCAGTAACATTAGTGTCACTAGAAAGATCACAATCATGGGCATATTTCTGGTTTTGGATAAACTGGAATTTTATTGCCTTAGCTACAGGGCAGTTAAATGGTAAATGATTTACTAATCGCTACTTTAAGAGGGATAAATCTGTTTACCTGCCAAACAATAGAGAGATCCTGCCTCCAGCTACTTACTTCAGCTTCTTGTCTAAAAGTTTTTACCCCTTTGCTAAGAACTGAATAAAAATTTGTAAAATCAAAGGAGTTTGTGAGATGTATCGTAGCAATGAGGAGCAGTGAGTAGGCTGGAGGTGGAGAGAGACATTTCCTAAGGTGGATCAGAAAGAAATTCTATTAATGGCGAAGCTAATTAGAAAATCCTAACCTTCCTACATTTGTTCCTGCTGTCTCCAGAAAGGTTTTCATCCCCTCATTCATGCCACTTTGGAAATCAACTTGTTATGTGACCATAGTCTGAGTGAGAAAGCATGAAAGGAAGTAGAGGATAAACTAAAGCAGTGTAATAAAAAATTATAATTAAGTTTTATAAGATGATTAATGTTATGAGTCAAAATTAACAAAACTATTGAAAAGTAGCATGGCTTCTTCCTCCACCCCACCCACTGCAACATAATGCAAAACTAGAAAAAAATAGAAAAAACCCTCATAACTAGAGAAAACCCCCCAAACTAAATTTCTAGTAAGTATCTGCTAGATAGGTAAAGGTGAAATAAGAGGGACGCGTACAAGTATAACGAAACAGACATTGCTGAAGAAAAGCTACCTCTCCATAGTGTGGTATTTCAAATCCATGTGCCAGAGTATGTGGATGAAACTGTTTTCACAGACAGAATTTTCGCACTTAATGTAAGCAAGATGACTTTTCTTCTCTGGATTCATATTTTGATAAAATATCACTCCAATTTACCATTTAATTCAGCCTGAGACAAAGATCTGCTCTGGGTTTCCTCACAAATACAGCAACCAAGTTATAAAAGCAACTCCAAAAAGCATTTTACCATCAGAACTACCAGAAAACCCTTATCATAGCCTACATAATCTCTCTGCCTATACTGTACATACAAACAAATATCTTGCAGTAATCTATAAGTACTCTCCTAATTCAGTACCTGAAATAATACAAAAACAACAACCAAAAATTCTAGAAAAATGCTGCAAATCATTAGATTGTAGTTGTTTAAGAAAAGAAATTAAATACTGTTGCTGAAGTACTTTAAAAACCTCATGTGAAACGAATGTGTAAATGGGAAGTGTTATGTATCAGGATGTCCTGTATTAATCCTAAAAAATTTACTTGTGACTTACATGAACAACGTTCTGCAGTTAACCTCCAACACATTCAAGGTTACAGTTGGACATGTGCTGTACTATTTTTCAGTAAGAACCTTGCAAAGCCAGAGGCCCAGTCAATGAGCAGAACATTTGGATGGTTATAGAAGACCTGAACAGCATGTGCAAACTCATCTTTGAGCTGATCACAAAACCTCCAAGGACTACAGACAGGATTTTTTTTTCTCTTGTTATTATTGCCATATCTCAGCTGCAAAATGGAGATCTAGATTTGCATATACATAAGTGAATGTTTTAATCTCAGGCCAAATCCCTGTGTTATACATAATTCACTTTTTGCCACCACTGAAGTCATGGAAGATATGATTCTTCATTCAACACGGATAAAATTAGGCAATTAAAAATGACTCCAACATTTCTTGCACTTTAATCTCTACATCATCCATCATCTGTCTTGTTCATTTAATGACAAAGTATGTTCTTCCTTCGTTGTTTACATTTTCTCTTTGTTACCACCTTTAACCTAGCAAAATAACTTTTTTCACCCGATGTCAGATAACATTGTGTAATCAAACCTTGGTTTTGGCAAGAAATTAGAGTTTTCTTATAAGGTTGTAAGCTTATCAAGGGTAACTGTTACAGTGTTGCCCTTGCCTCTGTTTTATGATCATTAATTACCGTCAGTATGAGGGAAGAGAAGTACAGCAGCGTTCCCTTGCTTTGGGAGGTCTATCCCCCTATAACGGCTTAAAACCAAAGTCACTTCAAGCTTGAAGGGCAAATTTAGCACATAACAGTCATGGGGAAATATTACAAATTGTTCCCCACTTTACAGCCCATCTCCCTGATGAGACTATTACAGTGTAAAACTGAAAAATCAGAGGTTAAAATAAAACCCTTCCCCCTTTGGACTGAAAACAGCTTAAGATCAAAATAACTTATTTGATTTTTGCCATTCCAAGAGCTTCCTTTCTTTCCACAATTTTATACTCCTCTAGTTCTTTTACTAGTCACAAGGTAGATTTCAGTGTCAATCTACCAGTTTTACGAGCTGATTGATGCCAAACTCTGTGCCAACAGCTCCCCGGAGAGTTACAGTTTACTCCTCCTCAGTAGCGAAGTGTGAATTTAAGGGCTGCGATACTGTGTCAGCGGTGGTACAGAAGTCGTCCAAGTTTTCCAAAGCACACGCAGTGAGAAGAATCAGATGATGTTCAGTGAGAGGAACAAGAAAAGGTGTCGAAATCTCTCAGGTCTACCCTGGGGAGGGTAGAGGTTAGAGTAGGGGCTCTACATATTTTTGTGGCCAGATTCATGCCTCTCCACACCACAGCTGATTATTTTGTGATAACTACACTTAGGACATGGTCATCTTGCTATGTTTTGATGATTTCTTAGTCTTAACTTTTGTATCTACATTTTGCTTCAATACATAAACTTCACCTCCCAGCAAGTATCATACTTCAGATGCTTTTGAGAGTGATTTGGGTCTTCCCTCCTCTTTCTGAGAGAGGAGGAAGGATGTAGCAATTAATTAGCTTGCAAACACATAACATCTCGGGTCACCTATCATCTGTGTAGTGTCTTTACTCTATTATGGTTAAGGTAAGTCAGCAGACACATGGGTGTCATCCATCTCTGTAACACATCTCTATGGCAAGATGCCTGTGGGAGATGTACATAAAGCAAATTCTGTGCCTGAGGGCATTCAGATCAGTTATAAAGTCCAGCTTTTTTACTCATGAGCTACGCCGATTCGTATGCATTACAGCCCTCACAATGGACAAAACTGGGAGAGTGAGAGTGGAGTTCAGCAGTGGCCCAGCACTTGGCAGAAAGTTCATAGCCCCCAGCATCTGCTCATAAATAACAGACCATAATGGTTGAAGGCAAACTGTGTCCATTTGGGAATTTCAGAGTAAATTGCATCCTGGGACAGGACTCTAACAAGCACTCGTTGCACTCAGGACTTGAGGACAAAATATCGGGACCTTGGGCACAGGGGAAGGTCACCCAGCCTGCAGCTTGAACTCCGAAGCATTTTCTTTCTCCGGCACATTGCGAGCAGCCCTTGTTATACCAGGGGTACACGCTGGTATGTTGACCTTCATTCTTTTATTTTCCAAGCTATGTAGCACATTAGCAGAGGAAAGCTAGTGCAATTGGCATCAAAGAACCTACACGCCAACTGATGGGCTGGAGTGCTGCCAAGCCTTCTAATCCACCATGTGACTGACAGGACTTCAGTCCCCAGGAGAAAGTGATTTCTAACACAGTTTTCTATTTCTCTGAAGTTATCAGCAGTTTCATTCAGATCATACAGATCAAATGCCTTCAAGGTAAGTGATTATTTAAGGAATTATTTTCAATGAGAGCCTTTGGTCCTAGTGTTCGTTCTGATAGTAGTTGGATAGAAAAAATATACTTTGGCTCTCTGATGTTGATCTGCTTTGTACTGAATAGTGCCAGATAAGCCTTATACTACACACACACACACACACACAAATAGGTTGGCCTCTTTATATATTAAAAAAGAAAAAAGAAGAAGAAGAAGAAGAAAAAAAGATCTCGGCAAAGTTCACAGCTAAATACAGTGTCCATGCCAGGGGTCACCTAAACAGATGAAGACAAATCAATATTAAAAAAAATCTCATATCCTCACATTCCAGTTTAAAATACCAGCGTGTATTACAGCTGCATCCGTGGTGTTAGCCTACTGAGTGTGCAGACAGGAATGAAGGAGAAGGATGCCTGGATTCAGCAAAGCACTGCAGCATGTACTAACTGCTCATAAAAAAGTGTCCTGAAGTAATAAAATTAAATTACCTCAGTGGCTTGTAATAGGACTTTAACTTGGCTGAAGCTTTGAGGTAAGTCTGTCTACATCTCTTCCTTACAGTGAGTTTACAGAAATGACAGTGTCTTAAAATTAAAAAGGCAAAATATCATTAGAATAAAAAACAGAATAATTAACTCTTTAGGACTGAGAAAAGTCAAAGGGATTAAATGAGACAGAAAACACATGAAAAGTCGTTTTAGGAATGAATTCCTCCTTCCTCTCCTGCCCTTCCAGGTGGTTCCTCTCCCCCAAGCTTGGTGTAGCTTTCTGGATTGTGCAAGCACTGCTTGGCCCATGAGCTCTGGGAAAAATTTCCCTTCTGTGGTCCAGAGGCCTGAGCAGCATCTCCTCTGAGCTCTGCTCAGAGTCCCTCTGGGGTTTTTTTGTGCTGTAAGCCCTCTCCTTGCTCACAGCCTTCACCCACAGTCCTCCTGGGCACCGTCAGGACACCCCCTGCATCCCCCCTACCTCCCCCTGTGTGTAGAGATTCCACAAACTGAATAAACAAGCTATGAGGCCTAAATCCAGGAATCCTCAGGTGCTTTGGTGGCCAAAATTTCTCAGTGAAGCATACACAGTGCATCCATAAATCTTGATCCAGGACCTGTACAGAGTGATGCTCTTGTTTAAATCTATGCCCCTCCGACATCCCATCAATTTCAAGAGGATGACTTAGGCATGTGAAGTAAAGCACATACATTTGGCGGGCTGTAGGTTTAGCTTTCACAGACGGTGATAAAGGAGATTTACAGCATTGCTTTTTCACCTGGGTTTTTACCCCATTTGTCCAGCTGGGTAGAAAAATTACCAAAGCGAGCCAGTAACTACAGTGAGTGTCTGAACAGGCTTCCACTGCGCAGGAATATGAACAAGCTAAAAAATATTTGAAGTTCTCATATTTACAGAGTTTATCCTCCTTTCCTTTCTTTTTAATGTCCCAGCTGAGGAGGCTGTGTTCCCAAACAAGACAATGATCCTCTTAGACAAAGCATTGCAGAAATACCTAAAGAAGAACGAACCCTGCCAAAATACCTTGCAACTTAATATGCAATGCAAATAAATGCAGATATGCACTCTCTGCTCCTAGTTACACAAAACCAACCCTTTCAAAATCCTGTATTTCCATGGAGTTGATTTTGCTTATTTTTATGAGAATAATTAATTAGGCAAAAATCCGGTTAAAATTCTGTAAGCGATGTTCATTTATCTACATTGCAGTCATCTTGTCTTCTAATTTACTAGTTAAGCTCTTTAATATATACTTTACAAAGTCTGAAATCCAGCACAAGAGAATCAATTTTGGTATGAGAGATTCAGCCGAGACATTTGTTAGGGTTTGGTTTTTTGGAGTGATTAAATACTTAGTGTAATCTGCCATCAAATTATTTTTGGAGTTTAACACAATTTCTAATTCTATTATGCATTTTGAAACATATAAAAGATGTTATACAATCAATATATGATCATATTTTTTTTATTCATGCTTCAAATATTAGAGGTAATGGGGGGGGGGAAACGACAGGAAAAAGGTGGACTGGTATCTACTTTTTCACACCAAAAAATAGTGTGGCTTCAAAAATTGATTGGAAATAAATAAAAAGCTAGCTTCAGGTTCACATTTTGTATTCCCCAAGATGATTTTGAAACATAATAAATTATTGGAAACAGAGGCTTTGCATCCAGCAAATTAAGTCAAAAAGCCCTCCAAGGCCAATACCACTTACGTTCTGCACATTACTGCCAAAGATAAAGCATTCATTAAGGCCACATACTAAAGATAACACAGGCATGTGCAATAGCAAAAGAAGCTGGGTCTTTGGGAAAAAAAAGGAAACAATCTCTTTCAATTTCTTTAGCATATGTAGTAAACTGTTTTTAGATATTTTCACAACCTATACAAATCAATATTCTCCGTTTATAATGTATAGACCGTATAAATACACTCGAAAGACTGAGGAGAATGTATTATCTGAACTCAAATCCAAGGTCAGATAATCTCAACTGAATGTAGCTGGAAAAATTCCAGTCCCTGTGAATGAAATGCTAATAAATTGCATTGCAGAATGCACTGTGTAAAGAGAACGTTAACTTCTTTCTTCCTTAAACACAAATTGGATCCATTTTACACAAAATATATTCACTGAAGATTTAGCTCCATTATGCAGCATCATGTCTAATATTCCATAAAGTATATTCTGAAAAGAACAATTTGTTTTCTAATATGCCTAATGGAATGTGATTTATGATCCTAAACACAAATTGGTCAGCATACTCAAGATGCCTCTCTCTGCAAACAGCGAGAACTTGTTTTAAAAAGATTTTTCGCTTGAACTGAAGCAAAAATTAGCTGAGTAAGTCCTCCTTGAGAAGTGCATAAAACCATGTATCCAGATGGCAGTGAACTTGACATTAAATGAATTTAAAATTTAAGGGGAAAATAACACATTTTATATGTCTAATAATTTATAAAGAAAAGGACATGGGTTTAAATTTTCCTTTTTGTGACAAACTGTAATTGTTCCTTTGACACAGCCTAGTTTAAATTTATAGTTGCAATGAATGTAGCATCAGAAAAATAGAGCTGAGTTAAGTATTTATAGAGCTACTAGAATTATCTATATTCTGCTTTAAAATTTTGGAGTATATACACATTAAATTGTAACTTTATAACCTTCTCAGTCTAGTGAGTAAGGTTTTAAGTTGTCATTCATAGCCTGATCTTTTTTTTATTACTTCAATTCGTTCAAGTGCTGGAAATGGAAATGCTTGGGATTATTTACAACTAAAACTGACTTGCATTCATCAGTCGTTTTGAGATCTACATCTAAAAGCAGGACTCTTTGTCAACTTTTGTCAACTTTGTCAACTCTTTGTCAAAAACCCAACAAGCACATCAAGAACCACACTCCCAGGTATTGGGAAAAACAGATATGGAAGCTAACACTATAGGCATTGTCTGAAATGCAGTGAAGCAAGTGGAAAGACTTTTCCTTGCTTAAATGGCCTTCAGTTTAGATTGTACCGTAACTTCACACTCTGCTGATTAACCCTAGTAATGGCTTATCTAGGACTAGGGAGAGTCACTATAAAATCTAAAGTAAAATCCAATTCTAAAGTGACCAGTATTTGAAAGGAAAGACCTTTTCTTTCATACAATAGGTTACAATAGTTTTAAAATAATTTTGGTTTTTATCAACCAGTATTACTCTGACAGTTTTCAGTAAGATACTTTTGATTTTGTCTTCACTTGGAACTAACGTCTTCAAGGAGAATTTTGTAATCTGATATTCCAACAGTGATAAATGTGAACAAATTTGAAAAAGCAGGAATATGACTTAAGGAACTAGATGACCTTTAAGGTCCCTTCCAAACCAAACCATTCTATGATTCTATGATGATTCTATATCTGTCTGATTTGTAAAATTATAGAATGATGACTTACAGCTGCATTGTGTTTACAATACAATTTCAACAAAAATTGCGCAGAATTTGAAAGCCCTGTTCCTTCTTTTTCTAATTTTTTCTACTTGAAGAAGTTAGTTCCAAGTGAAGACAAAATCAGAAGTATCTTACTGAAAACTGTCAGAGTAATATTGGTTGATGAAAGCCAAAACTACTTTATAACTATTGTAGAAGTTCTGAAATACTATCTTAATTCTTATATTGAAGCTGTAACCTAAATAAAAAGTGAGTATTAGCTACTTTAAGTTACCAGCGCAATGAAATGTCCCCTTTCCTGCATTCCTGTTAAGCACTAAAATAGTTACTTTGCTACAGCAGTACTGAATTCTGAACAGCATACATTGAAAACTAGAATGTTAAGAAATATCACTGAAAAAAGTGGCAAAAGAATGATTTATAAAGCCACATTCACACTAGCCTACAATGATATATATATTTCAGTAAGCCACATTCACACTAACCTACAATGATATATATATTTCAGTGGATCAGATTTCAACCAGACTGTCCAAAAATCAGTATTCTATTTGAAATGGGTGTATTTTGCCAACATCAACAACAATGGATCAGAGAATCTTCTCTCCTCCTGCCCACCTGCCACCTCTCTCCCTGAAGTTCTTCAGTACACAAACTGAAATATGCAGAGAAACCAAAGCTGCAGTCCTCTTGGTATAAATAAGAGGTAGTTGCTCTCAGAGTATCGGTACTGCTGTCAGTGAGGGTCTCTGGCTTCTGTATTAACTCTATCCATTATTTTTAAAAATAACCTGAGGCTTGCCACCTCTAGGGAAAGCTAATCTGTTTAGCTCCTCAAATGTGTTTATTTATATCACATAAATACATTGTAATAACTTCAATATAATAATTTCTGCCAACTATTGTACTTTGTAAGGCCCTTTATTTAATGCTTCTGCACATTTGGACTGAAAAATATGTAATTGTGTGTTAGTCCTATGCTTTCTATGGGAAGTCATGCTTGCTATTGTACTGTTCAACATTTTGATCAAAAGTTCTTAATTTTTCTGCACCTTTAGAGACCATAGGGTTTCTTACCAAGCTGAGTTGATGCCACTGCAGGCTCAAAAATCCATTTCTTTAAAGAAGGCATCAGACTCAGACTGATAATGAACCTTGATTTTGTAACAAAAATTCTAAACCTACACACTATGCCAAAATCTTATATTTCAAATTACATGGCAACATTGTATTGACCAGTTCTGTCAAGAGACAATACGAGTAAGCTGTTTCCAAACCGTATTGCAAAACTCTGCAGCAAGACCTGAACCGAAATCTGTGCTGCTTCAAGACCTGACTTAATGAAACGCTGGCCGGTGCCAAAGAGTGTCTCAGAGCATCCGATTCCCAGCGGGTCCCAACCCCCTCAGTGAGACATTCACAACACACCAGAAAATGTCGAACACTTTCAGACCCAGGCACTTGCTCTGTATCCTCCTACGAGTCGATTATTTCATCATCATGACAAGTTGTGAACTACTAACGCTCTACAAACATTCTCCAAAGATTAAATCAAGGTCACTGTACTCCTATCTGGTTTTATTCTAAAGCATGGCAGATGTGGAGGCAGGTTGTACTAGGCATTCAGTTTAAACCACTCTGTCACTTGCTTATTTAATCTACTGACCCAAACAAACTAATAGAATAGTGCAAGAAATCCTCAATATATATCTGAAATACTACATGTTTTTCTTCAAATGTGATATGCACTTATGTAATAAATTTTAAAGCATAATCACCACAATCTGTAATAAAATCCCTATTAAAAAAATGGGATGAAACTGCAAACTACTTTCTTGTGATGAAAATGTGAAGGTTTTTCAACTACCCCATCTTTGAACCTGTAATAAGTCCAGACTGATGGGAGCTATAGTCTTAAACTTAATTTCTTTATATTAAACCTGGTATAACCAATGCAGTAATGAAAGTAAATTAAAAAAAAAAAAGATCAAAGCAGAAGGGATTTTGAGATGAAATGAAGAGCAACCAGCAGATCTTTAAGTGGAGGCAGAGTCAAATAAAGTATAGCAAATAGCAGAAATGGATTTAATAACTTCCTCTCAAGCGGAATTCATAATGAAGGGAAGTCAACCAAGGGGCCAATCAGCTACAAGGAGTACATACATACACGTGAACGAAACAGCTGGCTTGTACGTATAGCTCTATCGCTTACAAAACGCTTCATATACCCCTTTAGATACACAATTATTTAAACTCATATTGTAATATATGCTATACTATAGACATAATATTGGAAACACAGAATAGGGTAGAATAAATTGCCTTTCATTTTAACAGGCTAAAACACACAACAGCCAAAACAAAGGCACTAGTGACCTTATATAGAGAAAGTTTCCCTGGTTCTACACATCCCATAGAAACATCTACTCACAGAAATACAACAAAGTGCAATTAACAGTGTGGTCTTGCTTCTGAGTTTACTTAGGAATTTAGTGTAAGTGTTGTCACTTACAAGAGTCCTGACAATACAAAAGCATTCTCCTTAATCAAAGAAGTTTTGTCAAGTGTTAGCAAATTCTATCGCAAATTACGGCAAAATTATGAAGTGAATTCAGAGTGCTGGATATGTGTGTGTAGAAACTTCTCTTCATTTTGTAATATAAGCTGCTGAATGCTCCAAATGACAACTAACTTAATCAAAATGGCAGGCCAAAATTATTAAGAACCCAAATTATGTATTTTCAATTTCAAATTGCAATTAACTTTGTATAACACCTACTGCCTTCTGCTTCTGAGAAACACGGCACGCAGTGGCTTGGCTTCAATTTGCTACAGTCAATAGCAATCACTTCAGATATGGAGCAAACGGGGGTGCAAGGTAAAGGAATTTCTTCCCCCATAAAACTGCCTGCTGAAAAATGACACGAAGCAATGCAAAGTGGCCTCGTGTGATGATCCAGCAGTGGTCAGTTTAAACGCTGGGAGAGGAGAGTTACACCTCTGCTGCCCCTGCTTATCGCAAAAGTGAAACTTCTCCCACAAGACATCTTGAGCCCCAAACCCTTCGCTTGTTCAACCTCACTGATTAGGAAAGAGATAACAGAAATCATACTACCATACTGTGTGTGAGCCATCTGAAGCCTTGGAGAATTTCAGGTTTAATCCAAATCAGCAATTCCTTGCAGCACTGAGCTCCTGTGAATGTCGGCCCATTCTTAACATTCCCAATGTCAGAAGCATTACATTGCTACCAGGTTTGGATGAGATATGTGCATGTTGATTGAATTAGGCAGATTAGTTACCTCCTGATGGCAAGAAGGAAAAAGAGAAGAATGAGAGCTACCTTGTGCCACTGAGCTGGCTGGCATGTACCCAGATACACTGTGCTATCAGCAACCAGGAGTGTCATGTTGGGTATCAGTAGTTAATAGTGAAAGAGCACAGGTCTGATGCAGAGTAATTCTAGGCAGGACACGTACTCGTAGGAGCAAAAACTTTCATTTAGTAAAGCTCAGCATTAGCAATGCATCTACAATTTGTGTGAAAACAACTCCAAAACAACCTGAACAATAATGCGCACAACCACAAGCTGCAGAAAGATTTATGATCATACCAGGCTCTGCCTTATTTTATAGCTGCCATATGAGATTTTATTTCTGGAAAGAAGCGGCATTGATAAAGAGGTTTAATTGTCTGTCAGCATGCCTTATGCTGCAGTTACTTCATTTACTTCAAGCCTGAATCTCATTACTACTTCAATTCTCCAGGTTCCCCTCCATCTCGAGGTGGGTGCTTAATTAGAGCAGCCCTGGTAATGCAAGCAAATACAGCAGACTTTTGCTTTTTTCTCTCCCTGTCATCCTTACAAATCTAATAGACTATTGATTTTCCATCCTCAAAGAGATCAGGCTCCACTTTTACCATTCAATCATGATATTAGCTGTCCATTAACTCCAATTCCCTGGCCTGACAGCTTGTGGACACCTCCAAGGCTGTTCAATCAGCCAGTCAACACCCAGACAACAACGCAATTACAAACCTCTTCTAGACTGTAGCCCAGGTCTTAACCTTACACTTTCTCTTGCTTCCTGAGAAGTTTCTGTTCCTTTCATTGTATTTCTTATTTGTCAACATAATAATACTATTGCTTATTTAATTACTGCACTTGAAAGGAAATATATTTCTGATTGACAGGATGATTGTGTTATTCCCTGGCAAAATCATCACTTTTGAGTGAATTTATTCCTCCATCTCTGCTGCACCTGTAATGGCTTGAAACTAAGCAAGCTCTATATACATTTGGTATTTGTCAGAGGAAATAAATTTGTCAAATCTCAGTTCTTCATTAACTTCAGCTGCACAATTTATCCTGCCATTTCAAAAATCAGAGTCAGAAACTATTAGTCCACTGAAGAGATCGCTCAGTATTTGGTGAAAAGAAAAAGAAAGGTTATCATTTTATGGTTTCCCCTTGCTTATTAAATGCCAGTCCTTTTTATGAAACTACAAGGAATGGCAAGGTTTCTCTGACAACTGTTCTCCCCTCCAATATTACGGCAATAAAATGTACATTTAGCTAAATTAACTCTACATTATTGATATACCTGTTCTTTACATACATTAAAGCTCCAAGCTTTTTCTTTTTTTTTAGCTGCTGACAATCACCAGTGCTTATCAGCCCACGGTATTTCTGCCAATTGCAAAACGAACACTCTAAGTATTTCACTCTGAGTTTTAATAGCTTGTAACAACTGTGGCACAAATGACCTCAGCTTGTTAAGCACAGCCATGCAATTTGGCACAAACACAAAGAAAACACTTGTAGCTTATGAGACCATCCTTGCATAGATAAAGTGAGTGTGGAAAAGTAACTGCTCATGATAATCTGATCTATGGGAATGCAGCTTAAATGCTTTTTTTTTTTTTTTTTTGACCAATAAATGGGCAAACCCAGTCAGCTTTCCGTGGTTTCATCTCTAATCACAATGGATGACACACATGGTATTCTGTAAAGCCAGTTATTTGTAATATTTTATGAGAAATGGGGCATTTTGACAAATATTTTACAGCGGAAATCCTTACAGGAACATAATTCCATGTGTATAATAATGCCTTTAATTACGTGATGATTAAATTTCATGGCATGCTCCCTGTATGTACTAGGGGATGCAGTCAAGCAACAGTGACTACTTGGGATAATATATGTAATATGTATGGAAATATTTAGGTTCTTTGGAGTGGGTATGTGCAGGTGTTACAAGGTGAATTTTCATCTAGCTGTAATGAACAAATGCCTGGTTTCACATACCTCATTTTCAATACAATTTTTTAAATAAATGTTCCATTTTAAACAATAGATACACTTTCATTTACTACTGGTAGTATTGTTAATAAGAAATCTGAGAAGTTTTTACAGTGCATATTCAATTAACTAGTTCTGTAAACTGATTTTCTATTCCATCTAAGAGTTCAGGGATGTACTAATGCCACTGGTTATATTGCACTTTATGCACCCTACGTTCAAATACTCACTAGGTCTTCCAGTTTGGCAAAATCAATATACCTTAAAGGACAGAGTTCATGTTCTCTATTAATTCCTCCCTAAGATTCTTCAAAACAAGACTCTTAACCTAGCAAAGAACGTTTCTGTACTGTGATGCAGAAAAATATGAACTGGGAAGAATGATACTGTCACGATAAACCCACTTGTATTCTAATAAGTTGATTTTATCAAGACATAGAGTACTAATTCACATAATACCTGAACCCTATGTTAAATATTTAACCACCTGCAAAATTTCTCTCATCCCTAAATTGCACAATAGGTCCACTGAGATATTAGTAGTTTAGCAGCTCCCTTAAACACCCCTGAGAGTAGGCTTAATGTAAGATAATCACATGGTGGCACTATACACAGTTGGCAAAATTCAAAGACTATATGCAATAGGATGGAAATTAAACCTATTTACCCTCAAATTTTGTCATACCTTTTACACCTCACAGCCTAGCTGAGGGTAAATAAACTGAGGCTACTTAACTGTTATAACATCTTCATCTAACTCTAATTCCCACAGATCTCAAAGGATGAGTTGTACGTGGGTCTGCAGGAGACATATTTTTAAATTAAAAGCCAGTATGTGCTGATATTACCTATTTGATGTCCAATGCAGCACTTTATCCCCATTCATGGACATTATAGATGGGTAGAACTTGTGTTAAATGAGATTTCCCCTCCATAATGCAACCAGACAGAAAATGGGCATGATGACCTTTGATAACACTGCCTGTTTACTCCTGAGAAGAGTTTAGCCTCTAAAATACTGCTATAATGTCCTTGGTGAATTATACAGAGTTTGACTGTGTAGTATATTGAAGATATAAAATATCTAGTATACATTAGTATAATCTCTCCAGAATACTAACAACACAAAGTTCATATTTTAATATTTTCTATATAGATTCTTCTTTGTTCAAGAGAGAGTTCTAGTCTGAGAGCACAAACTTCCTAGGGAGTAACTGATGTTAAGCATTTTTCCACCAAGCGTCTCTAACAACTCCTTCCACAGCTATAGGCTGAGCCTCTGACCTGAATGTCTAAGGTTAGCCAACCCAGCAGGCTCCATAATGGCTGATTATTCCCTTTAGTGCAGCAAATTTGCCTGATTCACTGAATTTGATTCTTTGTTGCATGAAGGACGTAGTCAGCCAGTTCAGATAGCCTCCAAGTGGTGATACCCTGCTTCTGGTGAAGGGCTGCAGAAGAGCTATAGCAATAAAGTGTCTCAGAAAGAAATTAAATTAAAATGTTAGTGATCAGACATGGAAGCAGGAAGAAATTTTGCATACAGAAATTAACTTCAAACAGGAAGCAGACTGAAGATGATTTGGTCTGTTGCACCACTCCAAAACAAGCTTTTATTTTAAGAACAAGTAGGCTCTCTGCCAGCACCGGATCCTCTCTCACAAGCATGCCTGTGATGATCTTCCTTCTCTCCCTTTCCTCTTCAGCATTTTCCTCCTTACTGATTTCCATTTTGATCTTCAGACACTTCTTCCCATTATTTCTTTGGCATTATGTGAATCATTCTTGCGGGAGCCTCAAGTGGTCACTGTATCTTGGTGCAATCAAGAAAATCATAGCTGCTTGTTAAACACTGTGGGGATTGATTGTAGTTGAGGCACTTCTAATTGAATATCTCAAGCAGAAACCAATTTAGGACTTAAAATTTTCCTTGTTTGCAATGGTGCAAAACTTCAAAGTTTCAAGCAAGAAAGATTGAGGATTCCATGGCAGCAAAGAGGTTGGAGCAAAGTGAAGAAAGCTGTGACTTGCTTTCTGATTAAAGACTAAGATACTTAAATATATAAACAGAAAATAAAGGAAAAGATGTCACTAGTTCTGGTGTAATTGATGCCTTTTCTCCTCATTAACTTCTGACTGGATCACTGAATATAAAGAGCCCAGACTCACATCTTTTTTCCTAGGAGGACCTAGGTCAGAGTCAGAGAAAAGTTGTGTTTGCCAGCCAAAGAAAACCTGCTGATCACATCTCTGATTAATCTTTCCTTAGTAACCTTGTAACTGTGAGATCCACTAGCATTATCTTTGCTTAGTCTTCAGTCAGAGGATGGTGCCTGTAATATGAAGCAGTAATGATAGTAACGTGCCAACAAATCTACTCAATTTGCAACTCATTCAGATAATTTTAAAAGTCATTGTTCTTTGGTTTATGTAAAAACAGCCTTTTTGTCCATTTATACACGTTTTAGTATACTTTTATAATTAGCCTTCAGCCTGATTCAATAATCTTTATGCAGATTCAGTAGTACTTGTTTAAGTAGGCACAAAGTCAACAGGACTACGTGGGTGCGTAACGTTTACCAAAATGAGCTAAGGTTAAAAAAAACCCAAATCTGAGTCCAGAGAGAAACCTTCATTGAAAGAAGCAAATGTGTAATTAAAGTTACACTCTCATTCAGAGACTGAAAAATTAAAAGGAGGGACTGTTCTAAATAATACATTCCATCTCTAAAAACTTTGCACAGAGTCCTTTTTCATCTGCTGACCTTACCATAGGGAAAATTGCTGTATCTCCTTTAATAAAAATTACATATCTCATTTGCAGTCTTCCAATCTTTTTCATCTGGAAGCTTTTTCATCTATTCCCTGTAGGTGGAACTCCTTCTTTAGACCTTTAATTAGGTGGTGTTGCCTTGACCACTGTAGCTTAGATTTAGTTTAGTATTCTAATTCTAAAATGGCCACTTGTGAATATGTGCTCCAATACTGACCTTATAAATTTGTCTCAGAATTTGTTAGTGTTTTAAAGTGTTGGGGATTTTTTCACCTTGTTCCAGTTCACTGGGTTTTTTTTCCTAAGAAGGCCAATATAATCCTTTGATGAACCTTGGTATTATTGCCTCAGAATTTACCACTGCCTCTTCCGAACGACACTGAAAAAATTGGTTAACAGAAATTACAGAGAGTTCACTTCCATCTTCTGCAATGTGCTTTTTCCCAAACCTCAGTACACGTTTCTGAATTAGCATTCCTACAGGTTACAACCACGACTTGTTGATGCGATTTACTTACTGAATATTTCATGTATTTTTGATACTATCATTGATAAGATTTTAATGAATTGTTTACAGGCATTATCTCAAAGACCAGTGAATAATTTCATCCTTCTGTGAATGTGTTCAGAGTTAAATTAACAAACAAACCAAAAACCCAACAACAATTATATAGCAGATACATCCCAATAGGAGACATCTCCTGATTTCTGAATTATTTCAGGGTGGAAACTTTGGGTCATATTTTAATGTTGATCCCTAACTTAGGGCACTGTTACTTCTTAGTGCACTTTGGTTTGAATTTTCATTTGTATGCAAATAAGTCTCTGATTTATGGCACTAGTAAAGGTACTACTCAATGACTCCTACTTTTCAAAATTGGTTTCAGGGTATGTAAAATTAGATAAGCAACAATTTTCTCTGAATCTGCATGCTGGCAAAATCCAGTAGAGTATGAAAGCATCATGGATTTTTTTTGCTAAAAAAAATACTTATTTTTAATATGGAAATCATGTTTTCAAACAATCTCCTTTCTTTAAAAATACGAAGAAATAGATCTATACTTTAAAAAGCTTGATAAATGATCATCTGGTTCTCTGCTATAATCGAAACTACCCAGACTCTTCATTCACACTTTGCTTCCAAGATACTAATGGATTTATAGTTATACTTGAAACTAACACCCGAGTTTTCTTGAAATTCAGTCATTAGTAAGAAAACTAGAACTGCAAACTAAAGGTATTACATGGAAACAATAAGTAGGAATAATGGTATATCATTCTTCAATAGCAACCACTAAAACATGACATTTCAAAATTATCTTTTCAACATAACCAATCCAAAGTTGGTTATATACATTTTTTTGAAATAGTAAAACAACCATCACCACCTACAAAAGGCTATGTCTACTGAAGAATCTAGAGTTACTTTTTATCCTTATAAATCAAACTTTTCCATAACATCTTCTGTACCTTTAGAAATTACTTGGAAGGCTTGCTAACAGTCACTGTTTCAATGTTCTTTTACAATATTTAAGTTTGTACTGCACCCATTACCTATCAATCCCGATTAAGCTTTGGGCTGCTTACACATCAAATCCAAAGGAAAGGGAAAGGAGTAAGGAACAGTAGGGAGGGCAGCACAAGAACATTTGCTAAGGAATGTTCTTTCACTGGACTTCCACGCTGGAAGGGTTCTCAGGTCTGCTGGTCTCACATACTCATTTAATTATAAATTAAAATAATCTTTTCATGGATATACATGGTGTGATTCAGAGAACCCCATTTTATCTGTCACGTTAGCTCCAGATGAAGAAATGCTGTCATTAGTGAGATGACTGTGCGTCAGATGAAATGAGTGGGCAATCGCTAATTGTAGCTCAAGGCTGAATTTTCTCACGGCCACCCTGCTGTATGGGAGGTAGAAGATGGAAACTATGTCACCATGAAAACTGTCACTGCTATTCTGGTTCTAGTGACTCATGTGCCTGTGGAAGAGCCACAGAAAGGAGAGGTGGGAAAGAGAACCAGGCAAACAGCACCTCTGTCCAGCAGAAAATGGGAAAAGCAGGAGTGGGAGTCTGCCCATCTGAAGCTCTGTAGGTGGGCATCTGTTTCTTGCATTGTTCCTGCTACTCATAGCTTTTACCACATCACTTAACAGACTGATACACCGCCCAGATGATGAAACTGTGTGATCTAATTATGCAGAGCATTATGTTTTGAAATGAGCAATTTATATTGGAAAATGCAGACTGAAAATACTTTGATTTCAACACTCCTCTAAATACAAGCCTGTCATTTATTTTGTATACAGTTTTTCTTTTTATGACAAAGAATTCTTGTACTTAATTTTTATTTTGTTCTTTTTTAGATTTCCCCAGGGCACCAGCCATTAGTATGTTCCTCATGGGAAAACACATGTTGGTAATAACACTGTAGACAAATTAGGTAGATAACTTGGAATCACAGTCAAAAGTAATCAGATCAGTTCTGAGTTCTAGGACAGAAAATGGTACGTTTTTCCTTCCGTAATATTTCAAAATTAGGTTTCCCTGTATGACCTAAAGAAAGTATTGCAGAAGACTTAATACTGAGCACACTTACTAGTGAAAAGAGATTTTCTTTGCTGAATAGAGAAAGAATAAACTTTAAGGTTTAACTTCAAAATCTTCCATTTGAAATGGGAGGTCTCAGGAAGTTTTTCTAAGTTATAAACCAGGTCTAGCACTAGCAGAGTACAGCATTAGGAATGCATAAATAATATTATATCTTCACCTCCACCTGTTTCTTTAAACTACAGTCAGAAACGTGTCTATCTGTTAACCAATGGAGTTTTCACCTTGAGCCACAGATAGCTAAGCCACAGAACAGTAAACCACGCTGCTTCCAGTCAGCCTAAATTTCCTGTGCTCCATTATAGCCCATTATGCTAGCTACAACCCCTGAGCCACTCTAAATAAATCTTCCTCTATTTTCTACTTAGAGACTCTGGGAGTCTAAGACAGTTATGCTTTCCCTCCCTTATATATTTACAGCCTGATTCTTCTTTCTTTACAACAGTGTAAATCAAGGGTCACTCCAATGAAATCAGCACATTTGTGCTGATGTAAAAGAGGCATCAGAGATATATCAGGCCCATTGTTCTGATTATGTTAAAAGAAAAATCTGTTATGGCCCGACATCAGATGAGTACAGAACACCTCCTTCTATATTAAATATTGTTAGAAGTAATTCAAAGTCTGCTGATTATTTCTCATTTTTATGTTCGTATCAGCTACCTATGCAATATATACTTCCTTCCCTATCCTCCTGAAGAAACGGAAAAGGTTTTGTTCACATGAACATATTTGCCAAGAGAAGTGACTGCACAAAGCATGAATTTTGCTCTCTACAGCTCCCTGAAAGGAGGTTGCAGAGAGGTGGAGGTTGGTCTCTTCACCCAAGTGACAAGAGATAAAATAAGAAGAAACAGCCTCAAGTTGTGCCAGGGGCAGTTCAGATTGGATATTAGAGAAAATTTATTCCCGGGAAGGGCTGTCAGGCACCAGAACAGGCTGCCCAGGCTGGTGGTGGAGTCAGCATCCCAGGAGGGAGTTAGAAGACATGTAGATGAAGTACTCAGGGACATGGTTTAGTGGTGGGCTTGGCAGTGTTGGGTTAAGGGTTGGACTTGATGATCTTAAAGGACTTGTCCAACCTAAAGAAGTCCATGATTCTATGAATTAACTCAGTGTCTTAATTTATAATTAAATGCCATCTAACATGATCCATTTGCACAGAAAAGGTATCTCTTAGTATGAGTGGGTGCTACAAAGATAATGAAGATCTGAATACGTATATTTATAGAGAAGATAATTTCTTCCATTTTTCAAGTCCAGAAAAATATGACAGAAGAAAAAGATAAGTCTCAAACTGAAAGAGGGGTAATTGCCAACCATGATGGAAAGATATTTGGACTCTACTGGCAGGTCTTCATGACCACCAAGAAACCCTGAGAAACAGGAGGGCTTCAAGCCACATTTTACAAACTACCCCACCATCCCACCATCGTGCAAGGCTGCCATTATACTAAACACAAAACCAGCAAAACGAAAGTATGCCATGAATGATTATATTATGTATAAAGAAACTGAGTTTTATAAAATCCTTATAACATGGCTGTCTTGGTACATGACACCTTCCAGAGCACCTCTAAATAAGCATTTGGGAAAAGCAATCTGAGTAAATGGTTTTAAAGGCAGGTTATTTATTTATTACACAAGACACAACTTCTCACATTATTGCCTCAAGTAAAATGAATGCGGATAATGCTCCTGTCTCTGAAACTGAACACATTTATATTAAAAATGTAGAAAGTACAGTATACACTGAGGTGCAATCTATTGACTATGTCAGTAATAGCAGCTTTTTCATTTTTCCCCTTGTAATAGAAGTCATTGCTTGCATTCAGAGCGTATTGTCAAGCTTTATTAATCTCAGCACAGAGGCCATCCTGGGCCTTGAAAGCTATTGATTTTTTTAAAGAGATGGTATTCTTTTTCTATAGCCTACTCGAGATCTATTACAGATCTGTCATAAAAAGGAACCTCAAATTACAAGACAACTTAAACAACGCTTAGTGATCAGTGATGTGTTTAAAGTCTCTTTCTTGAAAAGCTTGGGAATGAATTATAATATTTTCAATTTTAAAAGAAGAGTTTCTTTGCAGGTTAGCAATCACATTGTGAGATGTTTCTTTGTCTCATTATTCTCGGATGAAAATTGATTATTAGACACTGAAGGTGATATTCTGAGCAGAGCTGAATGCATGATCTAGAGAAAGGATTGAGAACCATCCCTCTTAGATCTCTAAAAAAGAACAGTCATTTTGGTGTCTTAATTCCAGAGCTGAAATTCTGACCCTAGTGAGGTCATTGGGATTTTGTTATCTACAGGGCTATTTGGTTAGGGTTAGGGGGGTTTTTAACCTATGAGTGCACACAGGAAGTATTTATGCTACAAACAACAATAATATGATTTGGACTGCTCCATTCTGAAGATGAAAGGCCAGAAAGCCTGTACATACTGAGGAAGGGGAAAGAAGGTATAATATCTGTATAGTATTTGCACTTGTTTTTTCTCTAAAGGGACAGAATGAAATGGTGTAGGATACAGCAGTAACTCCTCAACAGTCATTGTTTAGATTCAGACTTGTTAATAAACATAAATCCTCTCCCTATTTTGCAGCATTAACACTGTAATATTCTTATAGCAGATATTATTTGTGTGTTAATCGTTGAGGGATTGGAGACAGAAGATCAAGGCCTTGCAACCATTTCAAATACTGTTGGCCTTCTGACATGGCCCGGACCTACCTGCATCCTTGTCTCTTCAACTGTTTCCAAAATTACTTTGTAAAGTGATTTCCATGAAAGATCCTATGCAACTCATTGCCATGAACAAGGAGCAAACATCAGCATATACTACTCAAACACAAGATTGTATGCAGCATGTGATGCTTGAATTAAAAACATTAACATATAGAGTGATAAAGACACTGAAATATAAAAATACCTGTTTAATTGTTTTTATGGCAAATGTAGATAGTCTGAATTACTTGTCTTTGACATGACTAGATGCTTCTAATTCATGCTGCCTTTGGAGAAATGATAGTACTTTGTACCCTCTAGTAAGACAGCAAAAAAATTTATGAAAAGAGTCAGAGTTTTGTGGTGGTACAGAGAGGTGCAGGTGGTACAGAGAGGGCTATCAGCTTGTTCTTACTACCTGGGTATAAAATAGTATCACTCTACAGAACTAGGTACTTGCTGCTGAAACCCAGTTCCTGTAAAAGCTTAATAGTTTGTGTGTAGCAAGTTAATAGCAACACCGAACCAGATTTCACTTGGCATCTTTCATTTATTAAGTCATGTTGGAAATAAAAAAAAGCAGCTCCAGTGGCAAAGCACTGAGAATTAAATCTTGCAAGTGATGTGCACAAAAGAAAATATAAAAGAGATACAACTAATGAAATAAAAGCCAACTCAAACTCTTTGTGATTTACAATTGAAATTTGATAAGCCAACAAGCACTTATACAGTAACTTCTGTTATTTTTTAGCCTTGATTTTAAAGTTTTCTTTTAAAAAGATAAAAGAACTTTCAAAAGTTGAATTGAGAGAATCTCAATCGAAGCAATATGACAAAGCTACTATTGTGTCTGAGGGTAAAGCTGGCTAAATGGAAGAACTCTTTGTAGGATAAAATAGTATTATGTCATTATATTAGAAGACAATAACTTATTACTAAGTTGGCAGCTTCCCATTTAATAAATGTATTTACAACTACTTTGAGGGTGAATGTTGCTGACAGACAATTCAGTCAACATACTTTACAGAAATGTGCTTTAACTTTCTTGCACCATTCCTTGCATATAGGTGGCACTAAAGGTATGCAACAACTTAGTATAATCTATTTATTATATTCCAGTTTTTAACCTACTTTATTTGTGGTACACACTATATATGGTCCAAATATTGCTACAGTTTACTATATTTGTTCATTTTTGCACATTCTGCAAACAGGAAAGATTATCATCCATGATTCAAATTCCAGGAAGAAATTCTCCTTTAAGCTGGAATTCACAAGAAGTACATAAGAGTTTGGTGTCCTGTTTTCTTCTTGAAAAGAAAAGGTATACTTTACTAGACCTTTGGCCTATGAAAATAGGAATGTTTTTCTTCCATATGAACTGCAAAATCAGACCTTAAATGTATGTGTTGAGTAGCCTTTGAGAATAATTTATGCTTTTTCCAAAATGGGCTCACATAAAAAAGAAGCCTTCTTGCAGTTACAGAGTAAGGTACTTCGCTTATTACAGGGAATTGCTGTTGATGTCAGCGGGAAATTTTTATGCCAAAGAACTGTAGAACTGAATAAATTTTGGATAATTTGACAATTCAAGTAATCAAGACACTCTACCATATACTCAGTTCCTTCCGGACTGAAGTACATAACAACAGTATCCTTATATGCTGGGAAAACTTAAGATTCTGGGAAGAACTTGTAGTAATAATGTTACCAGCTGCCTTTAACACTACACGCTGATGGGATGACATTTTGGTATCTTAGTTTTGGCCACAGCAAATCTTTTTAAAAGTAAAATTCCCCTTAATTTATAACTTTTTCATTTTCAGACTCAGAATTAATAAATAGTGGGGGAAAAAAAAAAGTTATGTAGCATAACTAAGTTCATCCTCTAATAAAAGCATTTCTCTTCTGTGGCCTCTCATTCAGACTAGTTGTGTCTTTACCTTGGAGTTTTACAGCTCCACTTCCCACAACCTTGCATGCCTCTCTGAGATCTGTCCAGTAACAGAAGTGATGTGTAGTAAGTTAGAAGCACACATATACACACAAGCATGTACACATTTATGCATGTCCTCCACTGTATTTTGACAGACATACTAACAATTTATTAAATGTGGTAATTTTAATGACAGCAATAGAATATGGAAACATAGGAATACTGTAGTATATTTCAGATATATTCCCATTTAAAGGAATCCCTATGACACCAGTGTTTAATTATAAATATTGACCTTTTCCTCATTCAGTCTGTGGAACAGTCTTTCACCAACCAAATGTATATAGTAATCAAGGCAGACTTATGCATGTGATTGGGTCTGGAAATTTGTGAGCAGGATTAGGGTTAGCAAAAGGGTGTAGACCTAGGCAG
>NW_010236391.1:121658-149903 GCF_000690775.1 Eurypyga helias
GAGAGGTAAAAACTTACATTGGTCTTCAAGAGTTAATGAAGGAAAAGGAGAGACACCTTATTCTTTAGTAGAGTGTATGAATAGGAAAATTAATTTGGATTTTATTCTGAACCATGTCAAGACAAACCTCATTCAATCTAATACTGTTATGTAGACACACTACTCTCTTGCTTTTAAAGGTATATAGGCAATCCGCAGACTCTCAGATTTTAAAAGAAGTCTTTATCCATACTAAATATAATCGGAGAGCCCTTTTCATGGGTAAGCTGTGGAGATTCTTAGTTTAAAAAAAAAAAAAGTTGAAAGTGAAGTTTTTGTGAGAGAATCCAGAGATAAATGCAAGAAAATAACTTTCTCCAGAAATAGGTAAATAAGGCAAGCGAACAGATAATAATTGAACTTAGTTTGCCACTTAGTCTTCACACATGTATAATCCACTCAAACAAGACTCTTCAAAAACACTGAACTCTAATAGACTATAATGTTATTCTGTGGGGTAAAGGCAGACCTAATGATAAAAGCACTGTCTTCTACTGGATGCTGCTTATACAGATGAAATTACATATGTCCAACAGTAACAGCAGCAAGCCTAGGACCCTCTTTAAACCCTGCTGAGAATAAAAGTAATGTGCAAAGAAAATGGGGTGATGCCCTTAAAAGCAAGATTGTGTTTGTCATATAATCAGGTATTCTGATCATAACTACTTTCCTTCCTAGGTAGGAACAACTGCTATCAAAGAATTTTTTCCCAGTCAAGTGGTCCCTGCCAAGTGTGGAGGGTCTTGCATTTGATGGCTTGAACTGTGTGAACATGAGATACAGTGTGTTTCACCTTTGGTGGAAGCTGCCTGGTACCCGGCAGCTCTCAAAACCCCTCTTTTGCTGGCAACATGTGTCACGGCGCTGCATTGCAGTGGCCATGGGGTGGTGA
Organism: Eurypyga helias; assembly: GCF_000690775.1. Taxonomy (NCBI): domain Eukaryota; kingdom Metazoa; phylum Chordata; class Aves; order Eurypygiformes; family Eurypygidae; genus Eurypyga; species Eurypyga helias. The sequence continues at coordinate 122,590 of NW_010236391.1, forward strand.
GAGAAATTAAAGGAAAATAAGAAAGGGGAATTATTTACTTTGCTACCCGATACTTCCGGGGTGTAAATGGCGCAGCCCGTAAAACTTTATAAATGCTATTGCAAACTTCATCTTTTTGCCATATAGCTAAAGTTTTGGTAAGAGCAATGAGTTCAATATTCGTTTTGTGTTAAAAACAAGAGCTTGGGATTACAGTTCATCCTCCCTTTCTTCCAGCAAGGTAGAAGATGCTAATGTAAAAAGGCAGAACAAATGAGGTCTTTATTTTTGCAGGACAAAGAGCATTTGAACTCCATCAGTGGCTCTTTGACTGCCTTCAGAGCTTGTCTCTGACTAAATTAAAGCCTCTGCTAGCTTCTGATTCACACTACACTGTAGCCTTTCCATCGCACCACCAGCTAAATGCATGTAATAGATTAATTTTTACCTCACAATAATACAGCTAATGAAAAAAACACAGAATTAAGACTTACGAAGGGCTGTTTTTGATGCAGTGTAGCATAGCCCCCCTAAGATCAATTTTTATTATGCCACTTTACAGTGGCTCAGAATCTGCCCCCTAATTCAATGAGCTAGTTCTGAGAGAAAAGTCTTAACCTTATCCTGTATAAGCAGGATAGCACGTTTTGAGGTCACCAATAATATGAAATACTTTAACTGGAATTAAAGTGATTTTGTCAAGTTAGAAAAGCACAACTCAGCAGATGAACCAGCAAAATAGGCCTCAAAGTAGGAGACCACTGATCCTGATCGCACTTAATTTAAGAGGAACTCCTATGAAATACATGAGGTTATCTGAGTACAAAAACCCACGATCACAACAACAAAGAGGAGAGCAGAAAAGTGCACAGAACTCATGTACATGCCTATACTCCCGATGCATGGGCATTTCTTCACCATAACATCACAGTAACAGGTTAACACCTAAACATTAACACATGGGCAGTTGGGGAGCTGATGTGCCTTTAACACAAAAATGTACATTCATTTCCCCTTTCCCCACAGGTCTCACTGCAAGGCTGCCTCTGCACTCTGCCTGGGTGAGGAAAAGTTGTAGCTATTGAAAGATCTCATTGAAGGAACAGAAAGAAATGGCCTTTTAGGCAACCTCTTAGATGTGGGGAGGGGGTAAATACCATCAATTTACCCCATATTCTTCCTGCACATGAGCATAAGGTGACAGTGGCATTGGCATTGATAAACTGAGGAAAATGAACTGGCATTTTGGTCCTTTACACCTGAATTACACTTATTCTACTCATACTGGCATCATACCAGTTTTCACTGAGGTTGTACTACAGCTAATACCTTTTGAAAATGCTTCAAAATCTCTCATTGATTTTCATTAAAGAAATCCAAATATGAACTCACAAGAAGCTCCCTAATGACAACTAAAATAATAAACTTGAAACACAGTAGTGTTTTCTTTTAAGGCAGGGCAGTTTACCTTGTCTTCAGTATTTAGAAAATGAGAAAATATTTCAAGGAGATGAGCCTCACTGGAGATAATATTTCTACAGCAAGACCAAGTGTCCTCAGTGATGAGAATATCCATGAAAGGATTCAAGGCTGCTCCCAACAATTTGAATTTGCAAGAGGGTGAAGTCAGGAAGCAGAGATGAACATTCTTTTGGACCCATTGGAAATAAAGCTAGATTGCTAGAATTGGAACAATAAAAACCATGAAAGGTCTAGCACATAGAGGTTATTTACTATAGGTACTTGCTAAAATCATAAACACAGGACCAAAATAGCAAAGATTGACTAGAGGCTGCAAATCAGGAATGGAGAACCTCATTTCATACCGGCAAAGAACAGTATGTGGTCAACTCCAGTTAAAGCTGAATTTTGTCATCTCTTCATGCAATATTTTACCATTCAAATGAAGAGTTTTAAATCAACGGATTATTTCATTCAAGTCATACAGAACCACACAGTTTGAAAGAGACATTAGGACACTATTAAGCTAGGGGACAGAAAAGAGTGTATTGATCATAGATACAAGAAAAAACATACATGCTTAGTGTGTGTAAGAAATCTGAAATAAGTTTGCTTTGGCACAGCCATGAGACAAATAATTTTTGGAAGCAGCAGCAGAATTTAGTAATTATGTGAAAATATTTATGTCCCAGCTGATTTCTTCATCCCCTAGCAGGCAGACCTGCTCTTCCAAAACAGTTTTGAGAATTCATGTGCTGCCATATAAAATATATAAATTGAGAAATAAGTGTAGGAAGAACTGGCTTGCTGCTTCTCTCTTCTTCCTACTCCTTTATATTGCATACAGTGGAGTATCTGTAAAGACTACGTAGCTCAATCACTGCATGCTTACATTAGCAGAGGAACCTGCAGGACAAGGTCTTTCTACATTTGCCATAAATTTGGATGCAGGGCTACCTATTTAATTAAAAAAAAAAAAAAATGGACACCATCAGCTCCCTAAATTCATGTTTTGGCTAGCAAATAAGGTTTATTATGCAATTTTACCCTTTTCAGAAATCAGAACATTTACTAATTAAAGCATAAATCCTAACTCCTTAAATAGAAATCCCAACTTCTTAAATAGAAATCCCACTAACCCTATGGGACTGGAATTTCAGCTGAAAGGCAGGGTTTGGGATGTGTAGCCTTTTATTCAGACTCTGTAAATCACCCTGCCCCACCTCCAGCTGCTAATCTGAAAGCCTGGGAGTCTCCCCTAATTTCTGTATTGTATTTGCTTTTCCAGGTGCAGGGTGTCTTTGATACCTGAGGGTAGATTTGACAGTGCTGTGCACCCATGCTTCTGCAGCGGGAACCTGGCCCACAGGTCTACACACACCACAGAGAGGGTACAAACTGGATAATGACCTATGGCTGCTGACCACATGTCTAGTCTTAGGCTTTCCTCTGCCTAGTACCTCTGGGTGGTTTAAGTGGTTGTCTTTTCCCTCTGCTGTGTTGGACTAAAAGGAGGCATTTCGACAGGCTGTGTGCCAACAGAGCTTTATAAACGACAAACAAGCTATTGCTTCAACCACATGTCCCTCTACCAGATCAAACACAGATTCCCCCATACTTCTCTGCCCTGTTCATCCATCCATCTCCTTCTCTGAAGAGTACTTTCAAAATGTTACAAGTTTCATGCTTTATTAAGCACAATAAAAGAAATAGTATCTATCGCCCAACAGCCACGGCTGAATCGTGTTTATTCCTGCAACGTATGTTCAAATCTGCCTTTTAAAGTGAATGTTTTCTTCCTACGGATGCCAGGTTTATAATCTTGAAGGTGTATTTTTCAAGTTAAGTGCTAGATGTGCAACCAAAATGTCTTTATTAAGGTGGGGGATTTTTTTGTTTGGTTTTTTTTTGTAATCTTAAAAAAATAGGGAGTGTTTCTGTTGGACAAAGACCAATACACCCACAGCCTTAAGCAGTCTGCAGTTCTCTGAATTACTAATAAACAAATAAATAGGTGAGGCTTTTCCCCAGACAGTCACCTCAATATATGTAAACCCACAAAGAGCCATCAAACAGAAATTTCTTTGGTTTCTATCAACACTGTACTTGAAACATTTCAAATTAGAAGGCTCTACCTCAGCTCAAATCAGCCCATATCACTTATGAATGCAAGTAAATAAAAAATGTGTATTTTGATCAAGGTGCCAGTCTTGGCTTTGATCTGTTACATCGCCTGCTGTCTAAATTGATTAGTGGTCTATTTTCTGGGAAATTTGCTGCCTAAAAGTTGCAACTGACAGTTTAGAGTTTTCTGAAGGCTGATAGTTGCCAGTTCTAGAACTCTTACTGTTAGAGGTCATTGCACCATCATGTTTGCACATTCTTCATGGCATTTTGTCACACAGCACTGAATAACCAGCTGTATGTATGTAAACAAGCATATAATCTTTTGTTTGTAAGTTTTCAAAAAAAGTCTTCTCTTCTTGAGCTCTTTCAGTCACAGGAGAGTGCTATTTATTCCTGAGTGCATCAAGCATTGCAAATTACTTCGCCCTCTCCCTCCCCTTTTCTAAGCAGATCCTGGATATATTGATGCTTGGCCATAAACATGACTCCTTTGTGTGACTACTGCAGGATTCCGAGTGCTGTGTATTAAGGATGCACCTGAACAATGTAAACTCATTTTAACAATGCATCGTGTGTCAGGATGCAAACTTACTGTTTCCCTTGAACGTTCCCACAAGCCATTGTGTGAAATATTTTCTCTGAAGCCACCGAGACCGCAATTGCTGAGCGGTCTTACTGAAAACTACACAAGAACGTGCTAAATACAAACTCGTCATGGATGCAATCCCTTTCAGTTCACGTTCAGCCCGTACTGAAGAGCTTTACTAGGTTTGGGAGCAAGGTTCACACCAGTATGCAGGATACAGCTGAAGGGTTTTCACACAGTGAGGAGGAATATGCAGTGCCTCTTTGTCTCCAGGGCGCACACACAGATAAGAGAACTATTGAAAATTAATGGGACACATTTCATTTGACTTTCAGCTTCAGTTTGTCACTGAAACACTACAAAATAAGGCTTTCATTGCAGTAACTCTACAAAGATTAATCATTTCCTACAGTTCCATGCAGTCCGTTATTAGTATATTCTGACTTAACTTTCACTACAGCATCACTTAGAAGGCTCAGTCAGGTTAGTTTAATAGCAGGTGCAGCCAGATTTTCCCCAAAGAACTTGAAATCTTGGTTATAATTAAGACAACAAGGGAATAAAACAAAGAACAGGGAGAGGCCAACTGAAAAATATTCTAGAAACCTTTCCATAGTGATATTTCCTGACCTCACACTTGCAGTTTTATTATTTACAAATCTTATAGGTCATTTTAAATAAGCTTTTAGAGGCAGAATAGAGTGCTAGCCATCTTCATCAGGAAAGAGAAGAACAACTGGAGAAGGAAAGAGAGAGAAATGGGGGAGAGAAAAAGAGGAAGCATCCTCTTTTAGTTAAGGAAAGAGAAAGAAATGGGGGAGAGAAAAAGGGGAAGCATTCTCTTTTAGTTATGATGAAATTAGCTTAAAACTGAATGGTCACATAAGATCCCTGTTGTTTCTTGAGGGTCGATTTAGACAGATGACAGGAGGATAGATAGGTTTTGATTCAGCATCATAGAACTGGTTATTTAGATCAGTTGCAAATGAAACCAAAGATGAGGCACAGTGGGAAAAAGAGAAAGCACCAGGACATAGGTGTAAGAAACCCTTACAGAAAGCAGGATGGCATCAAAGTACTTCCTGAAAAGCAGTCTAAAAGAACACTGTGAGAGAGAGAGAAGGAAAAAGAAGAGAGCTGGCTGCCTTGACAACCCTCAACAGGTCCAGGGGGAGAACTAATAACTAAGTCTGAGGTTTGCCTAGGAAATTATCAAAATGTTTTCATTAACATAAAGGAAACAGAGACTTGGAATGTAGTCGAGAGCTCCAGAAGAGAAGCCTTTGGAACATTTAGAAACACGTTGTCCATGAGCTCAAGAGGAAAAGAAGAGCAGGGTGGGGAAGCTGTGAGAAATAACTTAGCACACATCCATGTATGGTTGGAGCCTTAGAGATTCCACTTGTTCTATCTTTGCCTGGTGTTCCCATGCCTTCTTCAATCAGCAAAACTGTCAGGAGTACCCAGCTCTCAGAAAACACCCTCTTATTTAACTGGTTTTGCTGTAAATTCAGCAAGAAAATGCAAAATCACTCCTCTGTAATAGCTTCTAGGAAAAAAAAAAGCAATTTCTTAGATGTTAATGTGGGGTTTTGCAAATATTGCTGTTTATAGCCTGGGATGATTTATAGCCTGAGATGCACCTGACACTGTAAGACAAGTCACAGTTTGGGTCTAGGATCCTTGAAATTATATTTTAAAACCTTTCCTCCCAAGTCTCATAATGCTATTCTCAGAGATAGCATTAGCTACACGCACATAACGTGGCATGTAGCTGCCTTGTCTGTTAGCAGCAATGTAAGCATGTATAAAATATTCTAGCCTGATCTGATAAATTAGAAAACAAAGTAAATGAGACAGGTAATTAAAAGTAATAAACCAGTTTTAATTGGTTAAGTAACCATGTAGAAATTCAGTGCCAGCAGCAAAGGTATAAAATACAGCAACTTGGGTTTTGGTGTCATAAGTATCTCTGGTGCTATTGAGCCACAGTAATTTCAATACCATAGGGAAGCTAGTGCTTCATTACTATGAATATAGAAATCATTACCACAGCACATTCTATACACTTAAATAAAATATGTAATATAGATAGCTGACATCCTGAACATAGCAGGAAGGTGATTAAATAGCAGGTGTTCAAAAAATATTGCCGATGGGGCCCAAAAGGCATTTTTATTTTACTCCTGGCCAAGTTTATAAGTAGCCTGATGACCCCATCTCACAGCAACACAGTTAAATTTCAATAGGAATGATGACAAGCCTTCATAAATAAAAATATCCATTTGCAATAGCTTCCCACTGAACAAGGGCTAAGTAAGGCACTTCACTCGCGTGAGTACTTGCAGCTAAGGGCCTTACATTCCACATTATGACAAAGCTCCAACAGACTTGCACTGGGATAGATAGTCAGCACTGTCCAGAAGTGGATGTTCTCAAAGCTCAATAATCTCCTGAAGTCCACCACAAGAGATAGTAAAGTTAAAGCTGTTAAATTACATTAAATATAACACCATTCTGTTTTGAATCTCTCAGCAGAAATACAGTAGGAACAGCAGTATGGATGGGCTGGGCAAGGAAGGTGGGTATCCTGAGGAACACGAGTGTGATGGGGAATATAATGAGTACCTCCAAAAGTTATTGGCTCATTAACAATGCCCTACAGCAAAGAATTTTCTGCCTAATAATAGAAGTAGCACAAGCACAGATTCTCAATATGATCTGAAGCCTGTTTAATTCAACTGCTTTGGGAGTAGGGCTCTTGATTTCTCCCTTTCTCTGTCACTTACATAATTTAGGCACTGAAGTGCTAACTCTATTATATGGTTCAACATGAAAATGGGGACTTTTTTCATTAACATACTGTTACAAAAATTGGCCTAAAAAGAAGCTCAGTCTTTTTCCAAGACTCATAATCTCTAGCACAATTTGTTGTTGAAAATAGTACGATGCTTTTTTGAAAAACAAAAACAGAATACAAAACATTGTGCATGATTCAAAATGGAGAATTCGCCAGAGATCAGAATGCTACAACATAATTAATCAGAATAGTATTCCATTTGGGCCACTATGCTATATTTAATACTAGCCATAGCACTACAAGTTCATTGCCATCAGCGCTTTGCAAAAAATGGGCTGAGAAAACAGTCCATATTTCACCTAGTCGGGGCAGCAACAGCTTCCAGAGATTTAAACTGGTGCAACAGTATGTAGCTGTCTCTTTCTGAATGTCACGCTCATGATTTCTCCCAATCCATTCTAAGCAGTACCTGTAGAGGACATAGTCACACACTTTGTGATGGTGAGAGGATCCAACACCAGATGTACACCAATACTATAGCCAAGTTCTTCACATTTTCTTTCCTGAAGTAACCCATAAGTCTATATGACTTAAACTGGAACCTATGACTGTACTAAAAAACAATTATTATACTAGTAGATCACATTAGATCATGTGCCCTACTATAACCTGCATTTGCCTATCCCAAAATATTGAACCAAATTTAAAAAATACGGGTACTATGAGAAAAATGGTTTTGAGTCCTAATAAATTGTGATTGCATCTCCTTTCATGGCAACCAAAGTGCACACTAATAAACTACATTTTATAAACCAAAGGTATGGCAAATCTTAATCTAATACAAAAAAACCCCAGGAAAATAGATGTACTGCATTTTCAAACCCAACATCTTCTGATTATTCAACTCAAGCAAATGTTTCTGTCTTACAAACAAGTGGTTTACACTCAGATTTCCACGTAGCCCCGAATATGTATGTCAAGTGCTTTTATTTGGGTACGAGTCACATTTTTAATAAGGAAAGGAAAAAGGAATCTAAAAGCAGTTTTTATTTTTCACTGATTGTGAGAAACCAACTGAAACCAGATTATACGTATTCTAAACAATTCAAGGCACAGATGTTTATTAATAATTTTTATTCTGAGGGTGCTATTTTTGGCCTTATTTTTCATAGGTGTTTGCACTCTCCAGCAGTGAAACAATTGCACTGTCAACAATAGCGATAAGTCAGTGAAAGAATGATGCTGTAATGGGAATCATGGCATAACGTCTCATGTACCTTAATCAATTATAATTAGCAAAACATTTATAAATGTTATAGTAAAAAGAGAATTGATAAATATAAGTGAAAGCCTTATTACCTGATTCAATGTACATTTTGAGAAGGGAATATAAATAGCAAATTTTATAATCACTGTGTGATTTACATTCTTCAATGCAAGGAAGTTTTCCAGATACAGTGTGATACTAAACAACATGCCTTAACCAAGTATAATTCTGATTTAGAAATCATTAGGCAAGAAGGTGTTACTTACTCGAGAGATTTGCCTTATATGAATGCATAGAGAGACTGCTGGTTATGGTGGTAACTCCTTCATTTTTACTTCTACAGCCTTTCAGTTCCTTTCATCCTTATGGATCCTAAACAGCCAAGTCAGAGCTGGCAGGGTAAAGACAACAAAGCCTGTACCTGAATATTCTGGTTATATTGGCATAGTCCAGACTCTTAACCCTTGGAAGCCCAACTGGGAGGTAAAATGCAAATTAGGAAGTTTCAAAGAAAGTGTTTGTAGTTAAATAAGATTGATTGTATCTCATTTAGTTTAAGTAAAAAGTAGACAAATTAATGCAGTTCAGCTGTGAGACAGTGAGTTGAAGACTCCTTAGCTTTTGAACCAAAGGTATTTATTATAGGAATGACAGAAGCAGCAGACATGAAGTTGTACAATGGCATCTATACCTTTACTGCCCAGAATGGATCTGCATTTTGGTCCTTATTGGAAGCTGACATGTTCAGCGGAAGCCTTTTCATAAAACAAGATGTACCAACAGAAGTATCAACTCTAGGACAAGAAGAATGATCCTTTCTGCTCTAATAAGCATTGGAAAGAGTTAATCTGCTTTTGGACACCACCTGCACAGACAGGAACTAGAAGGAGAGAGAATTGTTCAGGGAACAGCAGTGATGACAAGAAACAATATGGAATAAAATGTTTAAACTGAGGAAGAGGATGTAAAAGAGACACTTGTTAACAGTCTGAGAATAAGGTAAATGTAAATGTAAATGACCCTTATAATTAATCCCTCCTCCATGGAGGGCAGTGTCAGAAATCAGAGCGTAGCAAGAGAGATTTTGGCTAATAATTAGGAAAAAATATCTAATTATAAGGATAGTTAAGTACAGGATAGATAAATACAGTCATCTCCTCTCTGGAAGTTGACAAAGATGTTAACATCCATCAGGAATGACAGAAGCATGCTTCATCCTGTTTAGGGCAGAGTAATGAATTAGACAACCTCTGGGAGCCTGACTCTTGAGGCTGTACTTGAAATACCTACAAACTGGGTCTCTTAGAATTAGCATCCAAAAGGATACATGTGCCAAAAGCATTGCAAGAGACTTCGGGGATTTGATTCTGTAATAAACTTAAGGAAGAGGGGCCATACTGGGGTCTAAGATCCTTCCATTTTTGAGAGAAATACCATGTAAATCTGGGAGTTGAAATTTCTGTAATTTTCCATTATAATTTCTTCAGTAACATTTGTCTCTATTAAAATACTGTCTGCTGATTAATTAAACACCTTAGCATAATCAATGCACAAAAGAATATGCCTCCAATATTGATTAAAGCTTGCTTTGAAAACCTCTCTGAGTTCTTTTATCACAGTCTGTAGAGAGATGGTATTTTCTAGAACAAAACAGAACTGCATAGCAAGTGTGAAAGCGTGACAGAATAAAGGCACAAAATATGTAACTGTTTAGCTGAGGATGTTGAAACAAAGCATGTTCAGAAACTGAATAATGTGACAGGTAATTTACAGTGATCTGATGGAAGCTGACTGGATGCCAAATAACCTGTTGTAGCCACAGTACTTTTTTTTTTTTCCCCTCCAGATACTTTGAGTATCTTTTTCAAAGCTGGCTGTAATTGCACAGATTAGTTACAAGATTCCCTGCCATGATGGAAAAGGGATGAACACTGGCATTTAGTTTTTTAGCACCATTTAGGAATAACAGGCTTGATCCTTCCTACACCACTCAAGTATAGAAAATGATGAGCCTCTGTTTGGATACTGTTGATAGCAGCTTTTGTAAAGTTTTCTACTTCTGGGATGTAATTGTCTAAATAATATAGGTTATTTAATAAATACAGGGATGAAGTGCAGACTTTGGAGGACAGTCTGGGAATATTGCAGGTTCTTATCACTGAAAGCACTGGAATGACTCTTGGTTACTTCCGTATGCATTAGATGAGAATTAGAGATACTTGGGTTTTTAGTTCCTCCAGCTGACTATCCACATATTTAAACAATTAACATTACTGTCTTAGATCAGCCATGTCAGCTTGGTATTTCTTCCACATTAAGGAAACCTTTTTCTAGAAAGAAAATCAAGTTGCTAACATGAAGAATGATTAACAATTGTTAATTATTCCACATGCATCAAAAAAGCTCTACCTTTACAGAGCAATTGAGGAAAGTCCTGTATGCAAGACTGTCAATGTACAACACACCCACAGCCTTTCATGCAACTTCTTGCCTATGTACAGATTGCGACAAATTATGCCAGAACATAATTTAGCATATCCATAGAACTGGAAAGTAAAAGTGTTCCATATATTTTAGTTACTCCTAATTCCTGTAAGGCAATGGCAGTTGGAGTTTAGATTTATTCTTCTATTTTACTTTATAATGCACAATAGCTTAAATTAATTTCAAGTCAATTATATCACAAGTTACCTGATCTATTAAATGTTGCTTTATCTGATGAAGACATATATTTATGCAAATACAGGGCATTTTTCAGAGAAATAGGGGAATTGATGAAGTATATGGGACTAAAAGATACCTTCCCACGTAGGTATGACTCTGGAAGGCCACTACCACTGTCCGTGGCAGACTTTATAGCTACTATCCCAGCATTCTGCATATACACAACATAACCTGTGAACTAAAACCTGCAAAGCTAAAATTGCATGGTTTAGCAACTTCACGTATTTACATAAACATTTTTATTTGGTGCAATCATTCTCTTTCTGTCAGCAATGCCCTGCTTTTACAGATGAGCCATGCACCGTTCTGTTTATCTTCTGTCTTTCTACCTACAATGCATTAACTAGTTCCAGTGGCTTTCTTGAAAGCATAATGACTTTTCCTGTACTCTAGTAAAAATATATCCCCACAAATCAAGAGGAAGCAGGCTCAGACTAAGTGGCTGAGAAGATTTACATTCTATTGCTAACTCAGTTATTACTCTGCTGAAAACCCCATAGCATCAATATAATGAATCCCTCAACCTCTGCTTCTAGCACAATTTTTCTTCCCAACCTCATTGGCTCCCAACTTTCTGCTTGACCTTTTACAATCTGTGTGCGGCAGAACTTCATTACAACCTTTTAATGATGCACAAATGGCACACAACACCAAGGTCACAGCACATCCCCAGTGAGAACTTCTCCGACACCTCCTGAACAGACAGCAAGTTTTCACTTAAAGAGGCAGAAATCCAGTGGGGAAACAAAAGCTGAGGATTTAGCATGGGTCTCAACAGCTACTAATGCACAAAGGACCAAAAAATGGTTATTTGCTCCTGAAAAATGTTTTAAGAAACAAGTTTATGTCTCAAGCTGTCAGTGACCAAATGAATAAAATGGCTCATTTAGGAATCTCAGAAAAATAAGGGTTTGTTTTGGTTTTGGGTTTTTTTTTTTTTTTTGGTGTGTGGGGGGTGTTTTCTTTCCATATAGAAAGATTATTCTAATCTTAAAAAAAAAAAAAATTAGCACATTAGAAATCTTTTTAATGTCACAGCAGCCCAATGAATATCAGATGATGTATTCTGTTCCAAATAATCACCAACTTTTTGTTAAAACAGTTCAATATCTGTTGCGCCATTTTCCAACTGGGATGCGGCGATGCCAATGCTTAAGCCTATTTTAAAAGTATTCCAATTTGTTGTTTCAAGAGTGCTATATAAATGCAAAGCATCTCACTAATCAACATGTAGACTCTAGAGCACATTAGTCAGTATTTGTTAATGTTAACTCACTGCATATATGCAAATATTGCACCTCAGTTATTGGTGATGCATGCCACAATGTTGTAAATCAGTGTCTAATATCACCTTAGGTGCTCTTCGTATATAGAGTAATTAACACTCAAAACTCATAGAATCACATTGAAAGCTACCTACTAGGTAACAGTGTAGTCCTTTATTTCTGACATTCTGATCTTCAGTTCATAATACCCAGCACATTTCCATTTACTCTGTGCAGGTACATGCATACAAAGGTACACTAAATGCACTTTACGTGGCCAATTGTGCTGGGTTCAGCCAGGAAAGGGTTAAATCTCTTTACTGTGTCTGCTAGAAAGCTGTGTTCCTGGATGCAGGGAGCAATACCAATTCTTTTCTCTCTTAAAATGGGGAAATTAGTAAAAACAAGCTGAAGTCAGTGCAGTCAGACACACAAGTGTGCAGCTAATCTGTGAGGAGAGTTAGGACCCAAACCAACCTGTAATTTTTGTTACAATGAACATAGAATCATAGAACACTTGCAAGGATGGGGTTGTACAACCTCTCTGGGCAACATGATCCAGGGCCTCACTGTCAAAGATTTCTTCCTAATATCCAACCTAAACCTTATGTCTTTCAGTATAAAGCTGTAGTCATAAAGATCTCTGAATTCCCCGGACACACAGCAATCTAAAAATGGAAGTCCGTGTATTTGATTGTCAGTGTTTTGCTGTTATTAAAAAGGAAGCACCAGGAGTTAAACACAATCCCTGATACTAGCACAGTTTTAGTACTGGCATGTTGCCCTGTGTGAATCAAAAAAAAAAAAAAAAAGGCAAAAAACATTCATTGTGGATACTTGAACTCTGCTTCCTTTGGACAAAGACCACCAGGGTCAAACCGTGCTTTCATGACTTTCGGAGAAGTAACTCATAAATTGTTATGGATTTACAGCAACATAAATCAAAGCAGACATTGGCTATGTTCCTTTAAACTGTACAAATACATAGGTTTGATGCAAGAATATAATACAGTTTTTACTACCCATTAAATAGTTTTGGAAATCAACACATCTTAAAAGCTTAATCTTATGCACTTGGAAAAAAAAAAAAAAAAAAACCATAGTGGGTCAAACCAAAATTCTGGTCTGCAAGTCAGGCCAGGGGCAAACCCCCAAAGTAGTACTTTGTCATACTGCCCCAAAATACTCACCCAGCTTTCAGCAATTTTTATCTCGCAAACATCTTGAGCTGGACTGGTACTTACAAGTCATTAATGGACTACGTGTCATGTATTTTTCTCCTCGCTTCCCTCTTTGGTCCTATATTAAGCACACTTGGTTCATTTGGTATTTACATTACAGGAATAATTTCAAGTATGAAGGCTGGAATATTGATTTTAAAAATCATTTTTTCCTAAGAAGTAAGTAAAGCTCAATATAATGCCTGACATAGCGCCTAATAAAATTTCAAGTTCCAGATATGATTTTGATTTTGCAGTTCTATGGAACAGATACAACTTCATTGCAGTCACTGGAGTTACATTAGCACAAGATAGTATGTGATATGGCGGCACAAGACAGAACCAGTGGAGGGCATAATTCCTTCCACAACAGGAAAAAACCCAACAGACTAAAAGTTCACTGTGAATTACCACTCCTTCGCAAAATGTTCTTTACTTTTCTTGCTAGAAAGACTACTATTGCTAGGGCTTCAGGGGGAGAAATCTAGGATTTTATTTTAGGGACTACAGCTAGACTTTCCATATGCCACTTAGACAGTGGGAGGTTTACGTGCAGTGTATAAAGTAGTCATAGGCAGATGCCTCTATTAACTTTTAAAACTTTTGCATCTTCTTTTCCACATTTAGAAAAGTGAATTTCTCTTTTCTTACATTTTTTTGAATATACTTTGTAGCCCCCAGCTGTGCATCCCTATTCAACAAGACCCGCTTTATAGAATACTGCCTGGTCTGCATCTGCAGAACACTAAAGATCAAGTGACAAATCAAAGCACTCAAAGCTTCTGAAGTTTGATGTAATGGAAGAACCAGGACTTACTTCTCTCTTAATTAAGTAGATTTAAATTGGACTTAAATTGTAAATTCTTGGAAGTTTTTTTTTTATTGCTAACAGACCCTAAATTGCAAAAATGTAAGACTCCATGGAAATCAATCTATAGTGCCAATACTTTCATTAGCATGGCCATGAAATTACAGAAGAATAAAAAAAAAAAAATCACTGCAGATAATTAAGCAGGAGGAGAATATGAAAAACTCAAACTGTCAATCATCAAATAATGAAGCGTAATGTATGAAAACAGAAAACAGTAAGCGTGGTTTAATGCGGTTTTTATAACAAAAACCAAGACATCACTACCGAAACATTCCTCAAGGGACCTGACATTTCTGAAATATGTTGGAAGCTCTTTTCTTATTAATTTGTTCAGATTCACATATAGCAGGAAAAATAAGAAGGTTCTTATTTTACTGAAGCTGAGACTTCCCTATGACTAAAGCATACTGCTGTTCACAATGATTCTAATGAATTAACTTACTGAAATATGCTTGATCAGAAAATTGTTATCTTTAAAGTGATACATATGAATGTACACACCCACAGAGAATACAAGTTCAGTTTGGGGCTTGATCACAGCAAATTCAGGTGTAAATATTTTTATTTTTTAAGAGGTGAGAGGAGAAGGAAGATGTATAGTAGCTCTGAGGGCATGGAGAGGTTGGAGAAAAAGGTTCTGCATCTCTATTCCCGTACCTGTTGCAATAAAATTGTTTTTCATTTGCTCAAGTGGCTGCTACTAAATTAAAACCTTTTGAAAACGTACAGATAACATGCACATGGATGCAGCCAAAGCAACTAATTGAATTAGGAATCTGTTTAGTCTAAATTTCATTATTAGTATATATAGCAATGGGGGAAAAAAACTCTCAAAAAACAATTAGTACATCGAATTTTACATTACCTTAATTACTGGGATGTGCTAACTGCTTTTCAAATACGGAAGAAGGAAGTCCTTTTCTAACTAAAAGACAAAGATTTTTTCCAGAGCAGGGAGTCACCCATGTGCAGGACAATGCATAATCAGTGTCTGTGGTATTTTGTTTTACTCTACTATTAGTCCTCCTGACAGTGAAAGAGATTTTTGTAACATAACTCCCTATTTGCATAACCAATCAATTTAAGGTCATAAAGACTATGTTTATGTACACATGTGTATGTATATAATCAATAGAGCATATATCTATACATCCACACCATATCTATAACAGCCTAATAAATCAGCAAATAATTTTTATTAATACAGATATTACTGTAACCTCTCAGCTCTGTCTTGCACAAGGTAGTGCACCATGTTGAAATGCTGTACTGCCACATGGCTCTTCAACTTTTTGTTATTCAAGCTCAACCTTTACTTTTTTGTATGAAAAATTGGTAATGAGGTTCCCTTCTTGCTGAATAACTGGCAGAAAGAATCCTGTTACTCCCGTAATGAAGTCCCAAGACAAAACCAACAATTTTCTAAAGAACAAAAGAAAAATGTTGCTGTAAGCTTCAGAACTGCCCCTACTGACTGAAAGCTGTGTCTTAGCTTGTTGCAAATTAATGCACTGAGCAAACCACCACACCGAAAAGACAGGAGAAGACGATTAAGTGGCATTCGTATTCCACATTTCCCACTTGGTATTGTCAGCTGTCGTTTTGTGGCAAAACCAGTAACATCTTAATAAGTGCATACAGTTGGAAATAAGAGATAAAATTGCCATTTCAGGGCAGATCTGTCTGGGATCACTTTTTTAAAGTCTAGCATAGGTGGTGCTCTCCAAAAATTGAAAGAAACCATTTTGTAGAGGTGTGGGAAGATTAAGATTCTAAATCTGGGCTTCCTTAGTGTGTCTGTTCCTTTCACATTGCCTCTGTTCCAGCCCCACATCAACAGGGTTAAACTTTCTTGCTCAATAAACTTTTCAGGAATAGAAACACCTCTCATGAGTTAATGCTCAGGATTTATATAGATACTATAAATGATAAGCCTTCTGTTTTCATATTTTGTTCTTCTAGTTCACCTTTTTATTCTTCCTTTACTTACATGAGTAACAGACCAGTGCTATCTCTGCTACCTTGCCTACATATAATATTGTTATTTCTTCAGTCTCTGAGGGATGCAGTATAATCTGACCTGCCAGCTTTCAAATCTCAATCCTCCTACTCGATTTAATACCTTTATTTTTGTTAGTTGTTGCTACTCTACCTCTCAAGCCATGTCCTGTTTCCACCCCTTTCTTCTCACTAGAAGATCTACTAATGTGATGTCTCAACGTTCTACCTATCTATTTTTATACCATAATCATTTCAAAAATTTAGCACATCACAGCACAGAAAAAAGATTGAGTATATTGGCCAGAAAGACCCCTTTAAATGCAACTGGTTGGCATGAATTACACAAATATGGTCTTGTTTACACAAGACATCCGAGCTAAACATAACTAGTTGCTTAACTTTCTTGAGCTTAACTGAAGTATAATTCAATAACAATATAACAGTAATTTTGGTTAATAGCTACAGGAGACACCTTTGGTTTCCATGTTACAAGGGTAAGCACCAGCATGATCACCCTGCCAGATGCTGGCACCCAATGAGTCCCTGCTGGCTGGGCAGCCACCAGTCAAGGGTGGCTGTGTCAGTCACTGCAGATTTTAGAGTGGGCTGATCCTCCCTCTTGCAGAGTTGTAACCTTCTGACCCTGCTTTTTCTGGAGTTTTATATCTTTTCATGTCAGTCCTTTTCCTCTGAACCCCAAATTTGCTATAAACATCTCAATATTTCACTTTTCCATCATTTATTTTCTCATATTGCAAAGCTTTTGCTTATAGCAACCTCACAGATCAACATCATTGTGTGTTTTTTTTTTCAGAACAACTAAGAGAGTCACAGAGCTGTGCTTCACAAACTTGGCTTTGAGTGAGACAGACAAATGCCTGGGACGTGCGTCACAACCTGAGCTCAGCATTACTTAGAATTGCAGGTTACTTGTGTCATGTAAACTATTCAACTTTTTTCTTGTATTTATTATTAGAAAGCTAGACAGTTTATATTTTCTCCAAGTATTGAATTCCTATTTTCAAGTGTCCTCTCCAAACAGGCTTTCTGCTCGTTTCATTAAGATCAGTTTGAAATCAGGATTTTATATTGCAAGTCCAAGCCAATCTCATAATATCACTACAGCATAATAACAAACTGTTGAAAGTTTCTATTGCAATTCCTTCCTTGCAGTAATTAGTAACCAGTGTTTTGCATTATAGCATTATTTAAATTCAATTGCTTGACAGACTTGTTGCATTATTAAACCTTTTGCTCTTGGGGCCTCTATTTCAATTTCTGGTTGTGCTGCTAGAATCTGCACAACACTCTCCAATGTCAAGTGGCAATTTTCTGAAGTTCATTCTTACTGGTGAGGACCGGTACACCCTCACTGATAGCAAGTTCATTTGCTTCCAGGAAAGAAGAAAATGATTAGGGTTAAACTCCCTCTGGCCTTCATTACAGGAACAGATAGGAGGTTTCAAGTTGGTAACTTTCACTATTTAAACATATTTAACTTTAGCAATAGAAAGCAAACAACTTGAAAAGCATGATGATTATTTGTGTCCCTGCTGCATACATTGTCTAGAATTAGGCTTTCAAAGGGGAGTGGAAGAGTACTTTAGAGAACTGGTTTTATTCATCTCTAGTGAAGCAGTTGAAAATAAAATACTCCGTCAATCTGTGGCGAGATCCCCAATGCAATAGTAACAGAGGAGTTTCAGGCCTACTGACAGGCAGCAGGAGGCAAATCCTGCCTTCATACAAAGCAAACCCAAGGTCTACTAATCACAGCAAGATGATAAGGCTTCTGCTAAGAAAAAGAACACCTTATGTGCTGGCATTTCTAATGTGTAGTACATTATATATTTACATATATATTCTACTATTTTTATACAAAGCATATATGCAGTCTTATACCAACACTCTTCTAAAAGAAACACTACTTATTCATAGGGACATGTCACAGCAACTGCAATGGCCAAGATGTGTCAGAGATAACGTGATGTTTGGGAATGACAATGAGCCCCCTGTTGTGATAACGATCCATCTTATTGTTTTAGGGGTAGGAAGGGAGAAAGAAAACTTTCAGTGTCATTAAATACACTAAATCATTTAATGACAGAAATATTTTTCCTCTTAGAAATTTCCTTTAAAATATCTGTATGGCTCTGAAGCAAACTGGAAATACCATCTCATTTTATGGAATGGAAATGAGCAAGATTAAAAACTGATTTTCAGAAAGAATTTTTCATGCAAGAGTTCATTTTTCTCTACCCCCTTCATCAAGGAAAAAAACCCAAAAAACCAACATAACAGCTCACATTGTACTTAATTTCATATCTGTCTGTTACTGTAGTAGTACAGGTACAAGAAAACTACTGGCTCCAACACAAAGCTAGAGACAAATTCCTAAATACATGTTTTACCAGCATCTTGAGTTGTGACAGTACATGGACAGCAACACAGGTGAACAAAACTAGAAGATGTTATGGGTAAAAGAAAAGCAGAGAGATTGCTTTGATCCTTCAATCATAAGCTTCTAAGCTGAAACTTTCTGTTAAAATGAGCAGGTAATTTTCAGCTTTTATGGTAAATATATATGATCAACCTTGAAGCGTCTCTAGGTGTCTTCTCTCAACACCCCCGGCCACATGGTGCTGCAGAGGATGAGATGCACACAGAGCTTCCCCCAGTTTAGTTCCACCTGTAACTATTTAAAGATATTTCTATTTCTCAGAAATGTGACTGCATTTTTTTTTTCCAAAATATGGAATTTCCTTGCTTTTTTTTTTTCAGAAGATGATATATTACAGCATATTTTTATAACATTAAATCTTCTTTTTGCTTATCCCCGACTACTCATGCTACTGCCCTCTCTCCCTCATGCATCCCCTTGGATATTAGAGACTTCACTACATCACCAGATCAGGAAACAGTAACACTGAAAAACAGTGGTTCTGTAGATATAAACCCTAACCCAGTCTCTTCAGAGGCTCATTAAGAAATAAGCACCAGCTCCAAAACGAAGAACTATATTGTTACGCTAATACAGAGGAGAAAGACAGATTTGGATATGAAACACAGACTAGCACTGAATTTTACGTTTAATGACGAATGATGTAGACAGCTACTGATATCACAAGATCTGTTGTCCATTCAGGTGCAGCAGACGTTGCAGTAGCTGCATGTATTTGGTTTGCATGGCAAAGTTTTGGTAGTGGGGGGGCTACGGAGGGGGCTTCTGTGGAAAGTTGGTAGAAGCCAGCGATGGAGCCTATGCCAGCCAGCTCCAAGACAGACCCAGTGGTATCCAAGGCTGAGCCCAGCAGCAGCAGTCATAATGTCTCTGTGATAACATGTTTAATAAGGGGGGAGAGGAGGGGGGAAGGGGGTTGGTGCGGGAAATAGAAGAGGGCAGATTTTGCAGTTAGAGAGAGCAAGAGCTGCAGCCCATGGGAAGGACTCGTGTTGGAGAAGTTGGTGGAGGAGGTGGGGGGGAGGATGATGGGACACAGACAGAAAGTACCTAGAGAACCTCAGAGTTCACAGATATGAGACTGCTCTCTGCGGATGATATCAGGGAAACTTGTTATTCAAAAGCCATAAAGGAAAATGTTGCCTCTTCAAAGACCTTCTGCTGAATTTAAAAGGAAACTGTTTTTCTTGAATAAATCAAAGAAAACAAAAACCCAAGAAGCATTTCTGCAAGAAAACAAAGAAACCAGGGAAGAGTTTCAGCACTGACGCTGCTCCCTGTCAAACTATAGATCTGAAGGAGAAGGGTTCTTGCTGGGATATGTGCCACAGAGGAATTAGAGCATATCTAGACCATGCAGTGTGGTACATCTCTGTTTCCTGCACAATGTCATGGTACATTTGAAGAAACAGAAGGTTCACTAAGATTTTATAATACTAATTGCATTGCTGATTCTGTCCTCTAGAGTATAATAACCAAGTTTTCAGTTACTGAAATAGAGGATCTCTGTTTGAAGGTCCTGTGCTGCTATTGTAATTTTCACTTCAACAATCTGCTCCATAATCTATATAGGACATTTTCTTAAAAATTGCCAGTGGCCTATTTTTTAAATAAAACACACTGTGGGCTGAAAGGCAGGAAGAAAGGAATAAATACTAGCAGAGGGAAGTGAAGAACTAAAGCACAAGAATAAACAGTCATTAATAAACACCAGCTGGTAATGGAAAGCAGGGGTCTGAATGAAGTTCTAAGACAGATTTCTGTAAGTGATGGAGGTAAGAAGCATAACTGGTTTCATAACAGCTGGATACATATATTAATGGTGGTGTGTGATTTGGTTGGCTGCACCACTGGAGACCATAAACTTCATGACTCAGGGTGTCCCCTTCACTCCTATGATGTGGTATTTATCCTAAATAAAGCATTTAACTGGAAAAATAACCTTTCTATTTTATGTAGTCTGAGGCATGTTTCTTACTGGTTCAAGCGTTGTTAGAAATGTATACACATGCTGTTACTTGGTAAACAACAGAATAATTTGTCCTATGCTTCAGTTCCAGGGGAAAAAAAAAAAAAAGGAAAAGGAAAAAAGGACAAAACTCAACAAAACCCCTTCCACTCTTGCAATGTTATCTTGCTGAAACCTTGCAGCAAAATTTAAAAACACAGCAGCTGTCATTTACCAGATTCTCCAGTACTTTTCTAAAGCCAGATAAGATGAATACAGAAATCTCTAAGGACAGTATATAAACTGCAGTACAAATGGGAAAATGTGAAACAGAATTCATTAAAATACATCAGTAGCTCTACTACCGGCTTAGAATGGATTGATTCAGGAGAAAATCCTGTGCAGAACTTTTCTGAACTGCTGCTGGCAGGCAGCAAAGGCTCAACATGTGCAAAAGTGATAACTGGTGAGACTGCAGAAGGCCTCTTGGCGATTTAAATGCATAGGCTGCAGACAATTCAGACTGATTCTTCACAACAATTTTTAGTGTTTTATTTCATTACTTTCTTCAGCAAATGTCTGGGAACAGAAGGGTAGCTACATTAAAAAAAAAAAATGTATCAGTACCCTTGCTGCCTGCCCAAAAAATTGGACTAAGCCAACTCATCATTCAAGTTGTGTCTTTGCAAGAAAAAAAAAAACCCCTATAATCATATAATCATAGAATGGTTAGGGTTGGAAGGGGCCTTAAAGATCATTTAGTTCCAACCCCCCTGCCATGGGCAGGGACCAGGTTGCTCAAAGACTTGTCCAGCCTGGCCTTGAAGACAGCCAGGGATGGCTGTCTCTGGTGACATGCTCTGCCAACATTGGTGGTGCTAAGAGTGACCCTCAGGACAGGAACGCATAAACAAAAATGCTGAGGATGTATTTAGCTTTGCATACAATGAACCTTCCAGTCTTTACATTCTCAGGCCTACTGAGGCAAAATTAAGAGTTACTCAACCCAAAACCATTCAGTGAAATAATGGCAAAACCAGATTCAATACCCTGAAACCCTGAATTATTATCCTATGCCTCTGAAACCTTTGCCTGCACAAAACTGGACGTTGATTTTTCCTTGACATATAAATAACAACAAGAGAATGAATTTAGAAACAGAGGTACTCACAAAGCATATTTGGTATTCTATTTTATCGCAGCCATCTAAGCATGTTAAGATATCCTAGAAAAATTGCTGGGTGGAGGACAGCTCTGGACTGTGTAAACTGTATCCAACCTATCTGATTTACTCATTTTAAAGTCTTGCCAATAAACAAACAGATAAACAAATCATATCCACAGCTGATCCAAAATACCACATCATCAAAAGTCCTTAGGGAAGAGCAGAAGAACAACAGATGTTTTGCAAATAAAACTGTGTTAGCATAGATGTAGCAACAGAATTTTCAAATGAAGATTATGAGCTTAAATTATATACCATCCTAGGAAAAACACTTTTTGAATAAAGCAAAAATGGATTCAAGTATCATCCAATATCATCTGAGGTAGTTTATCCACCTATCCACTGCTCAAGCACCACTACCAAAACCATGTGCTGTTGCAGCCAGCTCCAGCCAGGGTGCAATTGCAAATCCCGAAGACGCTCCTAAGATAAATTTCTCTAACCCCAAACAGAATGGGCAAGCTTGGTGATTTCCCAGCTATGAGATTTCTTTTAGCACTTGTAATGCTACTGAGCTACCTCCGACAATGTGTTTTATTTGATACAGCACTTCCTCAGTGTTTGTGCACTTCCTTGCAGCTTACTCCTCATCAGAGAAGAACACTTCACAATTTGCCACCGGCAGCAATGTTCCTGAAACTTTTTAACTGAAGAACATTAAAGCTTTCTGACAAAATCCAGACCATCTTCTGAATTTTCATTTCCAGCCAACGACAAATTATACCCAATTATAATGCCTTACTGTTGCTTTCCTTAGCCGTGCTTGTTTTGCTTGCCTGATTTTTTTCCGTTTATTCTTTATACTTTATTTGCTTAGATCCTTCCGCTAATTACCTTAAGATATTTTCATCCATTGTGGACTCACTCAGAGATGTGTCACACGATCAGTTCTCTCATGTAAGAGAAGATATTTTTGTAAATTAGACATGCAGATGGACACGGCCTATTTAATAGTTTTGAATTCCGCATGCACAGAAGTAATGCACACGGGCAGCCAACCAAAGCCATTAATACTGTGTTCTGCTTTTTGGTGTTTTCCCTGTAACAAAAGCACAAAATATGATAAAGGGCTGAAAGGAACAGAGCTATGCTTTAGCTAATTATGGTTAGAAAAACTATAAATTCATAACTGCTGTTTGTCACAGCTTTAACTTTGAATTATGGGGGGGTTAGTAAAACACCAGTATGACTTGGGCATATACCAATGCACCATGTTGTCAGTCCCTTCTTGGAAATTCTTCCAGAGATAATACTTCTGGGAACGAGATTAATTAGTCACCAATCAACATTACCAGCTCTGTTATGCTGTTCCCAGAAACAGCATCTTTCTGTAGTCATGTTTCCAGGAACAATACATGGTATGTTTATAGAGGCAGGCAAAAAACATAATAGGTACTTAAATATACATGAAGTCAGAGAGCCCTGGCTCTTAAAAGGTAGAGGCTTTCATAAGGCCTGTTCTTCCAAAACAACACTTACGAGTATTTTTTAGTCAGAAAAAACATTACTATTGATTAAACTGATACAATTTTTATCGAACTGGGCTCCTTTGCAGCATGGAGCGCACACCATTTTTTGTGTTGCGTAGCAGACAAAAATAAGAAAACTGACTGATCTGTTTTCTTCAGTGTAATGGAGCCTTTTGCAGCCGACCTGGAAAAAACAATCTGCGTTGCATCCTTTACCAAACAGGAACAGATACCTTCCTTGGTTTCATCAACTGGGTTATAGAATTTGGGCCCAAACAGCATAGTTTCAAAGGTAAACAGGAAGGTATTGGGATACTTAAAACGTAGATAAACAGGTTACAGACATTGATTTTATAAGGAGTGGGGTCCATAACTTGGTTAGGTGCCTTATGAAAATCCAAATGGCTGCACAGTTAGATGCTCAGGCAACAGTGAAACTGCCTCTAGCTTTTCAATAATGAAAGCTATTGCAAAATTCTCAATCATTTTATATTTTCAACAGAACTCCAAATCCCTACACAAACTTCAATATTACTTCCAAGTCACCACATAGAAATACATTTTCTTAACCAGATTTTCTGCAGCTGGTCTTTTCTGTCTTATATACTCACGGCTGAACGAATGATCTGATAGGACAACACTGTTTAAATAACAATGAATTTAATTTGACCATTAAAGATTAAGGTGAAAGCCACTGTACTGTAGCATATTCATGGTCACTTAAAATCAGCTGAAGCATTCAAATTAGCATTTATGTTGGAAAACAACACGCGTGATAATGTAAAATGGATCCTTTACAAGTTTATACAGATTTCCTCAAATAGACACTGTAATAGATTTTCTTTATAAAGTCAATCTAATTGCAGCTTCGGGAAGAAGAATATTCCATGAAATAGGTATCTACATTGAAACAATTAATCAGTTACACTATTAACTACCTCATCAGGCAGATTGGGGGTGTGTGGGGGGGTTTACAGGCAGTCTGTAAAGATAAAAAGGAATTCATACAATTGTACAACTTATCATCCTTTAAAAAAAAAAAAATGTTATCTCTACTTTTTCAGCAGATGCCGGAAGTACTTTCAATAAAGTTGAACCAAGTTTTGTTGTAGTCTCACCACTAATACACATACATTTTGGTATAAATATAAAAAAATGCAAATTTGGCTTCATCAAGGATTTGTAAAAGAGGGAATCAACATTTAAGATACTTGTGAACTATATGCACACTGCTTTTGTTATTTGGAGAAATAATTGGTGAAAAAGGATGCCCTAAAACCTTGATTCCATGTGTAGGTTGTACCAACAATAACCAGTAATTCTGTGCCACAAGAATGCTGAAGCAATGACTTGGAAGGAAACCTGCAGAATGCATGTGCTAATTTTCATGAAGGCAATGAGAA
This sequence comes from Eurypyga helias, assembly GCF_000690775.1. NCBI lineage: Eukaryota > Metazoa > Chordata > Aves > Eurypygiformes > Eurypygidae > Eurypyga > Eurypyga helias. The sequence continues at coordinate 147,397 of NW_010236391.1, forward strand.
TTTACTCACTTGAATCTTGGCTTTCATTTAAGGGTTATTGGAAGATCAAAATATTTGGGGTTATGTCTCTGGCTGACGTTCAGAAGGTATCCTTTCCACATCAATGCTTTTCTTACTGACCACAGTCCAACAAAATCAACCACAACAAAAAGAAAAAGTGGAAGCAATTAAAGCGATCAGGATTTTATTTCTTAGCCCAGTAAAAGAATGGGGAGAATATTCAACTGAACTTCTGTTGTTTATATTAGCAGCAGCTATGAAGAGGCCAAAATTTTTTGGCATTTTTTAGACAAGAAAATAGTGCCAAAATATTATATCTAGAAGACCTGTCAAGCATTAGAGTTAATGGAATATGTGCTGAATGCTCTTTTTCCCCACCATTTTGAATTGTTGTTTTTATTTCCCTTTGGGCTTCTTAGAGAAAGGGAGGACCAAAATGGTTTAGAGATTACTGGCTTTGCAGACTGTAAAAGGAAGGTTTCTTTGTTTCATACCAACTGACAGATATCAATGACAGCTCACTTTCCAAAATGTTATTCCTGCCTCTTCATGGAGACCTTTAAAGAGGAACACATAGCTATGCGATCTCCCTTTCCTCGTTTGCTGAGGGAAAACATTAACAGTGCTTAGCAAAAAAAGAAAACCAGAAACAAACACACCCACCCATCAACCCCCAAGCAGTAAATCTTTTGGGAAAGATATTAAGGCTCTCATGCAGCAAGAAACCTCAATATTTTTACCTCCAGAAATGCTCTCAAGTAACTGCCAATCAGATGAACACAAACATGGCTTTAAGTCAACCTGTTAGGTACTTTGTGATAGAGGATGTGAAATACCGAAAATGATAAACAGATTGAAGATAGTGAGTGTCAGTGTTCTTCAGGTTATTTTATTTTTCTCTTTAGGGATGATCTTTCTGTTTCCCTAGTTCTGTTTTTCATGCTGTGTGAGGGAATATAATGTGAGGAAAAACACATATGTAACTCTTCTGGGGGTTTTTTGGGGTTTTTTTTTTTTGTTTGTTTGTTTTTGGTTTTTTTTTTTAGAAAGGCTTATTTATTGAAAATATTCTTTAAAATATAAAGCAGTATATGTATCAACTACCCTTAGAATTTTCCAATAAGGCTGTAAATGTAAAAAGAAATCTATTCATATCAAATTCTATGCAAGATGGTTCAAAACCGTATATATTCAGATGTGGCATATACAGCACTAGAAACTAATAAAATACCAGATAATTATGAAAAAACAGTCCGCAGACCTGATTATAGATATGAAGCCTCTCTCTAGAGTTTTAAACTTATTTTAAGCAATGTTGGATTATGTGTCTACACTCATTTCCAGAGCTAAAGAAGAATGAACACAGTATTCTGCAGTACTGCTCTCTGAGAATGCTATTTCACATCTACAGCTTGAGCTCCACTAAAATGCTAATGACAAATTGTTATTAGATGTCAAGTAGGGGGATGCATCTGTCAGGCAGAAGGATAACAACAACCTTCAGGACTGTGAGATCTGGACCTGCATCAGAATCTGGTGTAAAACTTGGAACGGCAATACAGCAAAGCCCAGGAGGAGAGGTTTCTGCCTGAAACATCCCAGCACGTAATCAGAAAAATCAGAATGAAAAGTATGTGCAGTAATGAGATGATCCTAGCCACTGTTTGAGTGAAGCTGTGGGGTACTGACCTGCACTTGTTCTTTATGCCTCCACTGGTTAATGGAAAATCTTACATATAGTACAGTTACAATGGCCAGAACATAGCATTGCCTTAATAACTGCTTTTTATCACTAATATTTTGTTTGAATGGGCTAATCTTCTACTACAAATTTGAGCATATTTTTATGTTAGCAAGACGATGTTAAAAATTCACATTCATTAAAATATATTTCCATGCTTTTCTCCAAGGGAATTAAAATACAGTAATTCATGTTAGGATTCTCAAATGACAATGACAACAAAATAAGATTAATAACTGCTGCAAACAACTTGCCAAAGAAAGTAATTCAGCTAATGCTACAGCGAATGCTTCTGCCAACCCACTGAAGAAAGCAGCACAATTCAGAGACTGTTCCATTTACTTTATGTAAGTATATTTAGCAAAGATTTTGAGACAGAAACAGAAATGACAAATTGAAGTGTAAATTATAGACTCGTAAATGGGAGCAAGGCAGAGTAAATTCGTATAAGTTGAAAAAAAAATGTAATTTGGAACCTTAATATTTCTGAAAATGGTTGTGAATGTAAGACCAATGATGATCACCTGACACGGTGTTGAGAAAATTTTAAAGTGGAACTAGAATTCTTAATTATGTATCTCTCTACTTTGAAAGTGACATATTTCCATGATTTCTAAGTGAACATTTAAAGATATATGAATGTATTTACCGAAGACTTGTATGCCTTAATAGTCACACAATTTATAAGACAAAAATTACAAACATGCAAACTACTCAGCAGAAAGCAATATAAAGGATAAGTGCAAAAGGGGGGGGGGGGGGGGGG